>NC_069501.1:50621858-50839358 GCF_027579735.1 Bombina bombina | reverse complement strand
TTAAATGAAGATAGCAAGGGAACAAAGAAAAATTGATACCTATGTAGGCTCAGGAGCAGTAGTGCACTACTAGAAGCTAGTAAGTGATTGGTGGTTACACACATATGCTTTTTGCCATTGGTGCATTGCTGCTCAAGAGGTGATTATCTATGTGTTTAACCACTTTGCAGGGTATAACACATAGTTATATATAAGCAATGATGCCATAATAAAATACTGCAACTCATTAGAGCATTTTGCACCTTTATGTCCCTTTAACTATAGTCCTTGTCCTTAGTTGTACCATAGATGAAGACTGTTGTCATGACATGATTGTACTCCCATACCTCAGGTGGTGAGCACTACCCCACAGCATTAAACCACAAGATTTCTGTTGGTAATCTCTTGACACAGTACCATACAAAGCCATATGTTATCTAACCATACATCACAGATACAGCGCATCTTCTTTCACTAGATTTATTAAGGCTTTTTCACTAGATTTATTAAGGCTTTTTCACTAGATGTATTAAGGCTTTTTCACTAGATTTATTAAGGCTTTTTCACTAGATTTATTAAGGCTTTTTCACTAGATTTATTAAGGCTTTTTCACTAGATGTATTAAGGCTTTTTCACTAGATTGATTAAGACTTTTCACTAGATTTATTAAGGCTTTTTCACTAGATTTATTAAGGCTTTTTCACTAGATTTATTAAGGCTTTTCACTAGATTTATTAAGGCTTTTCACTAGATTTATTAAGGCTTTTCACTAGATTTATTAAGGCTTTTTCACTAGATTTATTAAGGCTTTTTCACTAGATGTATTAAGGCTTTTTCACTAGATTGATTAAGACTTTTCACTAGATTTATTAAGGCTTTTTCACTAGATTTATTAAGGCTTTTTCACTAGATTTATTAAGGCTTTTCACTAGATTTATTAAGGCTTTTTCACTAGATTTATTAAGGCTTTTTCACTAGATTTATTAAGGCTTTTCACTAGATTTATTAAGGCTTTTTCACTAGATTTATTAAGGCTTTTCACTAGATTTATTAAGGCTTTTTCACTAGATTTATTAAGGCTTTTCACTAGATTTATTAAGGCTTTTTCATTAGATTTATTAAGGCTTTTCACTAGATTTATTAAGGCTTTTTCACTAGATTTATTAAGGCTTTTTCACTAGATTTATTAAGGCTTTTCACTAGATTTATTAAGGCTTTTTCACTAGATTTATTAAGGCTTTTCACTAGATTTATTAAGGCTTTTTCACTAGATTTATTAAGGCTTTTCACTAGATTTATTAAGGCTTTTTCACTAGATTTATTAAGGCTTTTTCACTAGATTTATTAAGGCTTTTTCACTAGATTTATTAAGGCTTTGCACTAGAATTATTAAGGCTTTTTCACTAGATTTATTAAGGCTTTTCACTAGATTTATTAAGGCTTTTTCACTAGATTTATTAAGGCTTTTTCACTAGATTTATTAAGGCTTTTCCACTAGATTTATTAAGGCTTTTCACTAGATTTATTAAGGCTTTTTCACTAGATTTATTAAAGGGACAGTCTAGGCCAAAATAAACTTTCATGATTCAGATAGAGCATGTAATTTTAAACAATTTTCCAATTTACTTTTATCACCAATTTTGCTTTGTTCTCTTGGTATTATTAGTTGAAAGCTTAACCTAGGAGGTTCATATGCTAATTTCTTAGACCTTGAAGGCCACCTCTTTTCAGAATGCATTTTAACAGTTTTTCACCACTAGAGGGTGTTAGTTCACGTATTTCATATAGATAACACTGTGCTCATGCACGTGAAGTTATCTGGGAGCAGACACTGATTGGCTAGACTCCAAGTCTGTCAAAAGAACTGAAATAAAGGGGCAGTTTGCAGAGGCTTAGATACAAGATAATCACAGAGGTTAAAAGTATATTATTATAACTGTGTTAGTTATGCAAAACTGGGGAATGGGTAATAAAGGGATTATCTATCTTTTAAAACAATAAAAATTCTGGTGTAAACTGTCCCTTTTAGGCTTTTCACTAGATTTATTAAGGCTTTTCACTAGATTTATTAAGGCTTTTTCACTAGATTTATTAAGGCTTTTCACTAGATTTATTAAGGCTTTTTCACTAGATTTATTAAGGCTTTTTCACTAGATTTATTAAGGCTTTTCACTAGATTTATTAAGGCTTTTTCACTAGATTTATTAAGGCTTTTTCACTAGATTTATTAAGGCTTTTTCACTAGATGTATTAAGGCTTTTTCACTAGATTTATTAAGGCTTTTTCACTAGATGTATTAAGGCTTTTTCACTAGATTTATTAAGGCTTTTCACTAGATTTATTAAGGCTTTTTCACTAGATTTATTAAGGCTTTTCACTAGATTTATTAAGGCTTTTTCACTAGATGTATTAAGGCTTTTTCACTAGAGTTATTAAGGCTTTTTCACTAGATTTATTAAGGTTTTTTCACTAGATGTATTATGGCTTTTTCACTAGATTTATTAAGGCTTTTTCACTAGATTTATTAAGGCTTTTCACTAGATTTATTAAGGCTTTTTCACTAGATTTATTAAGGCTTTTTCACTAGATTTATTAAGGCTTTTCACTAGATTTATTAAGGCTTTTTCACTAGATTTATTAAGGCTTTTTCACTAGATTTATTAAGGCTTTTCACTAGATGTATTAAGGCTTTTTCACTAGATTTATTAAGGCTTTTCACTAGATTTATTAAGGCTTTTCACTAGATTTATTAAGGCTTTTTCACTAGATGTATTAAGGCTTTTTCACTAGAGTTATTAAGGCTTTTTCACTAGAGTTATTAAGGCTTT
This sequence comes from Bombina bombina, assembly GCF_027579735.1. Lineage (NCBI taxonomy): Eukaryota > Metazoa > Chordata > Amphibia > Anura > Bombinatoridae > Bombina > Bombina bombina. The sequence goes on along the minus strand of NC_069501.1, from coordinate 50,836,551 downwards.
TTCACTAGATTTATTAAGTTTTTTTCACTAGATGTATTATGGCTTTTTCACTAGATTGATTAAGACTTTTCACTAGATTGATTAAGACTTTTCACTAGATTGATTAAGACTTTTCACTAGATTGATTAAGGCTTTTTCACTAGATTTATTAAGGTTTTTTTGGCTATGTGGCTCAGGTGCATATCTAAGAGGCAGAAACTGCTTAATTTTTCTCTCCATTACCTCAGAAGTGACGAGAGCAATCAGCGCAACTCTCGTTCATTCGGAGTGAATAATATTGACTACACTAGTGCAATTGGTTTGGCCGGAGCAAGCGACATTGCGCAAGAAACCTCTTATGCATTGTAAATTGTTGCTCTGCAATGAAACATTGCAATGAAAGTGGTGATTACAGAAGGACGGGTTCACTATTTGCAAACCTATCTGCCTGCAGGGATGATACATTTAACCCAATTTATCACTTACAAACTGACTTAATAATATAAAGACTAGTGGGTTGAAATCATATTTGGTGACATAAAATCCCACAGCTGTTACCGTAAACTTTGTTCAAGTTGTGAACTCTTTAGTGAGGATCCCGATTAATAAAACCAACCAGTCACTGATATGTCTGATCTTCCAAGTGTCAGTGGCTCTATGTCCATTCATGAGTTCAAATTGGTATGGTCCATAAGTATCTTAGACATGTTGTGACCAACACCAGACAGTTCTTTCATGTACAAGATCCTCATCAATCAAATAGTTTAAATTAATTTAGGGTGATCTGTTGTTATATATTTATTTTGTTTATTTATTTTTTGCTATATGAAGTCTCATTTACATTGAAGGAGATATGGAAAAAATATTTATTTAAAGGATCTAAATGGATTCATAGATCGAACTCATTATATTTCTGTGGTCCCAATAAGGACAATAATCTGTCTTCTTTCTTTATATTTATTTCTGTGTGTAAAAAAAAAAATCAGTTTTAAGTGTTTGTGCTAGACTGATGTAAATCCTTTTTAATTCAGATTATTTAATTTATTTTGTCATTATTTTGAATTGATGTAGATGGAATTGTTTTATGTATAGCTTTTTAATAGTATTTTTTCTTTATCGTTGTGTTGGATAAACTCTTCTGGGGTTGTGGTTTGTGTATGATTTGTAAGGCATGAAACCACTGGGTTTTTTTTTTTAAGCTCAGCTACAGATAATGTTGAATGAAGACTTTGCAGAGAGGACTATTTTTATTTGAATGTATTGCTGCTGCAAATGTAGTTGTAAGTGCTCCTTGAATTATTTTCATTCAGAGGCAGAAATTCAATATCATAGTTTGAATTAAATGACTGGACTATAAAGTAGGCTTTTTAGGGGGGAACTTAATAAATAAATAAGACATCACTTCTTAGTCCACGTATATTTCTCTCTTGACCCTAAAGTTACTAATATTGTTTTAAAGGGACCCAATCACTTTGCTATTGTAGTATTAGTGGATAGATTACAATAGGAACACAATCAATGGTGCAGGAGGATTTATCTTTTAGGAAACCTTGCACAAAGAATAATACAATCTGATATTGCAAGTGGATGGTTTAATTTCTTAACCAAAGCATCCTAGCGTGGCCAAAACTTTTTAGTGCACACTATACTTTTAAGGGAAAGCAGAGAGAGTGCTATTAGTGTGCTCATAGTGTTGAATTAACTGCTGTGCTCAAGTACAATCCAAAATACAATTGTAAAATGTGCATTTTAAGACCCAAGGTAAACCCTTATTATTAACCCCTTTACTACCATTGTTTAGCCCTTAAGCTCATGCACCATACTCTGTAAGTCGGCTTTGTCAAATCAGCCAATAGGATGTAAGCAGCTCTCATCCAATTGGCTGATTTGAATTTTTCAGCCAATAGCAATTCAAGGGAACCCTTATATAAAAGGGGTACCTTGCATTCAATCTTCAGTGTGCGGCAGAATATCCCATGAAGAGGATCTCTGTGTCACCAATGACTTCCGCCGACTGCTCCGCCATGAAGATAGAAGATGGACTCGTGATGGATGAAGATGGAGCTGCCTGGATGAACTTCTTTTGCCACTGGGATGAAGATGTTTTCACCAACCTACGGCAGTATATCATCTGGTGGTGCTGGTTATGTTATTGTGCGAAGTGAACTTACGGGCGACATGGGTTTCAGCAGTTGCTCTGAAACTTACGCCACATATGTAATCTCGCCCTTAAGGGCCAATTTATCAAATGTCTGTCCAACATGATCCGCTCAGCAGATCATGTCCATCAGACATCGCTGAATGTCGGCATTTAACATTGCACAAGCAGTTCTGGTGAACTGCTTGTGCAATGCCACCCCCTGTAGATTCGCGGCCACTAGCAGGGGGTGTCAATCAACCTGATCATACACGATCGGGCGGATTGATGTCCGCATCCTCAGAGGCGGCAGACCAGTTACAGAGCAGCGGTCTTAGGACCGCTGCTTCATAATTGCTGTTTCCGGCGAGCCTAAGGGCTCACGCAGAAACAGTGGCATCAGGGGCCATTCAGCCCTTGAATAATCGGCCCCTTAGTGTATTCAGAAAAAGTTTACACTTGGCAAATATGATAACCTATAACAAGATTACAGAAAATCTTGTAATTACAAGGTTTTATGTCGCTTTAAAATGTCTGAATGTCCTCTAAGTGTTATTTAGTTTTGCCTTACCAATGTCCTATTTAAAGTCATTATACTCTAATTTATTTTTAATGAAATTAAAATTGCTATACTGCAAATAAAAATGTAATATATTTCAATCTAAATTGTAATATCCCTTTAAAAGACACATGCTTACTTCTCTTGTACAGCACATCCTATAACGTGCCATATTTCCTGCCGTCTCACTCTTCTTACGGCAAGTTGGGGATATTAGTGCAGTCGGTACCAAACCCACACACCTACTGATCAGACACTGTTGTTTGTTATCACATAATGTAGTGCGTTTTTATCCCATTTGTGTGTCTTTGTGATTGGGTTTTTTTCCCCTCTTTTAAATGTGTAGTTTACAAGGAACTAGTATTTCTATTTCGGTGTTTAGCAGAAGGTGATAATTAGTGGCTTTTCTTTCTCTGAGATTAACAGTTCTCCAACAGGTCCTGACAGGAAGGTGGAGCAGATGTAAGCTACATCCATACTGTGAATATTGTTCATTGTAATATACAGGGAATTAACAATAGTTTCTCTTGTAACTAGATTATATGTCTTCAAAAATGAGACATCGCTGCTCTTAAAGTTTGTGTACAAACAGCTTATGGGAAGAGTCTTGTTTTAATGCATTTGTAAGGTGTCAGATAACCCTTTAAGAAACTCTCTTATGCACAAGAAAATGCTGATTGCTATAATTTGTTAAAGTGCGCCATTTTTGCATTACTGAGGATCAGTAAACAAGTGGCGTGCTATTTAGTGCTTTCACTCAAACAATAACACTGCCAGACCTAACACTTGTCACTCACGCGCTAAACCTGACATAATTTATTAATATTTCGCATTCCAATGTTATTCCCATACAGGAAAATGTTATTTTAAATTACCTTGTTCAGAGAGGAATTGCCTGGTATTTTGGCGCTGGACTGACCATAATAGGCGGGATCAGACTGATACTGGGTTAAAAGAAGTTGCACCCAGGTCGTAAATCGCCATATAACATCCTAACGATAGTATTGAGCAGGTTGTTCGTTCCTGTGAGTGCACTTCTCTCTCTGTGTGTATTTAGTCTCCCTATGGTAAAAAAGGGGAAACCAGACGTGGACTCCTTGCTTAGTGTGCTTAGAGGAATATGGCTACACCTCACTGACGAGGCCCAATAAAGGCCGAAATGATCATCTGTTGTTGCTGTGTTCCTTTTTCAGAGAGGAATTGCCTGGTATTTCGGCGCTGGACTGACCGTAATAGGCAGGATCAGACTGATATACTACAGGAAAGTTCTACTCTGTGAAAAGCATTACTGGGCTAAAAGAAATTGCAACCAGGTGGTAAATCACCATAGAACAGGCTAACAATGGTATTGAGTTGTTCGTTCGTTGTTCGTTCCTGTGAGTGCACTTCTCTGTGTGTGTGTGTGTGTGTGTGTATATATATAGATATATGTTTTACATTAACATTATAAATTAGCAATATAAATAGATATTTAAAAATTAAAAAAACATCTTCTATGTGAAGAACATAGGAATGTAAACTATGCATACTGCATTTCGGGGGCTCGCTTTAGCCGCTCTAACACGGTTTCGGGTTAGCGCAGAGTGCACATGAAGAAATAGTTATCTTAAGGTGCGTTATATAAATATAAAATATTACAAAAATATTAATAATAATAATTATTATTACTGTGATATATACTGTGTGTATATATATATATATATATATATATATACAAATTAATTTTTTAGAATATTTTAGTATATCTATAATAATTATTTACATTAATTATTAATATTTTTCGATATTTTATACTTAATAAATAACACACCTTAATATAGCTCAAGTCAGGTTAGCACACAGGAAGAATTAGTGTACTCCTGTGAAGATTTATGTTTTTATATTTAATAGTTACATAATGCACCTTAAAATAACTAATTCTTTGTGTGCGCTAACCTGACACCGCGTTAGACCTACAACGCGCAACCCGAAGGAATATCTATTGTGTGTGTGTGTGTATATGTATATGTGTGTATATATATATATATATATATATATATATATATATATATATATATACATATACTATAATCGCGTTTTTAATGCGTCCTTCGGTGTCGCCAGTTACGCACGCATCCTCAAAGGAATGTTGGCTGCGCGAGGCAACCAAAAGAATGTTGGCTGCGCAAGGCAACCAAAAGAATGTTGGCTGCGCGAGGCAACCAAAAGAATGTTGGCTGCGCGAGGCAACCAAAAGAATGTTGGCTGCGCGAGGCAACCAAAAGAATGTTGGCTGCGCGAGGCAACCAAAAGAATGTTGGCTGCGCGAGGCAACCAAAAGAATGTTGGCTGCGCGAGGCAACCAAAAGAATGTTGGCTGCGCGAGGCAACCAAAAGAATGTTGGCTGCGCGTGCAGCCAAAAGAATCCACCTGGATGCAGCAAAGCTGCATCCCCGTTGGATTCCGAAAATGGCACCCTGCCATTTTCAGAATCCACCTGGATGCAGCGTAGGCAAACCCGAAGCCTTAAAAAAAAAAAAAAAACAACACGCAACCGCCCACAATAAATAAATAAAAATACATAACCGCCCACACGAAGTATAACAAAAAAAACCCTGACCTCCCAAAAAGTATTAACAAACATCGAAACCGTAAACCCCCACATCGCAAAATAATAAAGTAATTAACCCTTAATCTGCAAATATCATAATTAAAATATTAACCCCTTAACTGTCAACCCCCCACATTGCAATAAACCTAATTAACCTATTAACCCCTAAACCGACAAAACCCCACATTGCAATAAACTAAATTAACTTATTAACCCCTAAACCGACAAACCCCACAAACCCCTACATCGCAATAAACCTAATTAACCTATTAACTCCTAAACCGTCAACCCCCCACAACGCAAATAACTCTTTTAATTACTAAGCCTCCTAACGTTACACCCCCTAAATTAACCCCAATACTAAGTAAACCTAACATTTAAATTACAAAAAAATTATCTAAATTTACAAAAAATAAACAAACTTATCAAAAATAAAAAAATTAAACCTAATCCCTATGAAAATAAAAAAGCCCCCCCAAAATAAAAAAAAACCTTTAAACTAAACTACCAATAGCCCTTAAAAAGGCGTTTTGTAGGGCATTGCCCTAAGTTAAAAATCTCTTTTACATTTAAAAATTACTAAATCCCCCCTTAACAGTAACCCCCCCACCCACCAAACTGCCCAAAATAAATAAAAACCTAACACTAAAAAAACCTATACTACCCTTTGCCCCTAAAGGGGTATTTGTATGGGCATTGCTCTTAAAAGGGCATTCAGCTCTTTTACTGCCCTTAAAAGGGCAATCAGCTCCTTTCCAGCAAATTAAATCTATAATCTTAAAAATAAAAAACAAATAAAAAAAATCCTAACACTAAGCTTCAAATAGGTATTCACCGTTCCTGAAGTCCGGCGGAGAAGGTCTTCTTCCAGGTGGCTCCATCATCTTCTGTCTTCATCCGGAGCAAAGGAGTAGTGGAGCGGAGGTGCAGAGCTGGCTTCTCCGATGTGTGGATCCTCAGCGGCGGTCCTCAACAGCGGCAGTCCTTGGTGGTGGTCCGCGGTGGAGGCGGTCCTCGGTGGCGTGGAGGCTCCTCTTCATGCGATCGTCCATTGCACACTGAATATTGAATGCAAGGTACCCGATATTTTTTGAGGAACCTTGCATTCCTATTGGCTGAAATTTTTAAATCAGCCAATAGGATGAGAGCTACTGAAATCTTATTGACTGATTTGAACAGCCAATAGGATTTCAGTAGCTCAAATCCTATTGGCTGATTTAAAAATTTCAGGCAATAGGAATGCAAGCTATCGCAAATTGATTGTGGTACCTAGCATTCAATCTTCAGTGTATAACGGACATCGAATGAAGAGGAGCCTCCATGCCGCCGAGGAACGCCACCACCGCCAAGGACCACCACCGTTGAGGACCACCACTGAGGATCCACGCATCGAGTAAGACAGCTCCGCACCTCCTCTCTGCGCCGCCTTTGTTCCGGACGAAGATAGAAGATGATGGAGCCACCTGGAAGAAGACCTTTAACCGCCGGACTTCAGGAACGGTGAGTACCTATTTGGGGTTTAGTATTAGACTTTTTGTTTATTTTTTGGGGTGGCTTTTTTCTTTTTTAGATTAGGGTTTTTTGTGCTGGAAAAGAGCTGATTGCTCTTTTAAGGGCAATGCCCATACAAATGCGGGTATGTGTATACAATGGGTAGTTTAGGTTTTCTTTAGTGTTTTTTTTATTTTGGGGGGGTTTGGTGGGTTGGGGGGTTTTACTGTTAGGAGGTAATTGGTAATTTGTATATATATTAGCCCTTTGCAGTCAAATACATGGCCATATACCATATACCTTTGAACCCTTATAAATATTTTTTATTCATATTTTTATGAATAATTTCTATCAGATCAGTCTTTATATGAGTGTAACAGTTTATTTTGTATTTTGTGCAACTTTTATTCTTGCCTTAACCCTTTAAGCGAAGTCTTCAGTAGTGCTAACCTGTCATGCGTTTAATTAAATTACACTCGATCAAATGCGATTTCATCTTGTAATACGCACACAAATGAACGCACTTGCGATATTGTTACGCCACTTATAATCTAGCCCTATATGTTTTACCCCAGCTAAGCATTGCAGCTCCTAGGCAGAACAAGGAAGGTGATTGGCAGGCTGTGCAACTGCGGCTTCTGATTGGCTCGCTGGGCGTGTTCTGCTCATGAGCTACAAAGCTTGCTGGTGCGAAGTGGGATCTGTATGCTTATTCTCTTTGTTCATTGAACACCATTATTCAAGGCAAGGCATGAAGTACATGCTATAATAAATCCAGGCATGTATGTTAGCATTATAATATCACTCTACATAAAGTGACATTTTAGCCTAACATTAGTTTACTATTTAGAATGTATGTTTTACAATTGTTCAGAGGGCATTTAGCCTGATTACATGGTCACCCTTTTCCTATTTTATCAAGCATGGTTTGTCTGTGTCCCTTGGAGTAGGTAACAACTGACATGTGCATGTTTTCCTCTGTATTACAGTTATTACAGATTGTAAGCTCTTCGGAATGGCATGACATGATGGAATGACATCTAATATACACAACTGTCGCACCCTCCTTAATTAAGGATTATTTGTATTAACAATATTTTTCTAATGTAATGCACATGTTTTAAAGAATTGTATTCATGTATTGCATCTTATAGTGTATAACTTTTAAACACATGGTCCAAAAGAATGTTCGGTGTCAAAATAATTTTGAATGTTGGATAACAGAAATATGTAATCTGTTATGCACATAAACATCAGGTTGATGCTGTGTTTATATATAGATAGATAGATAGATAGATAGATAGATAGAGAATTATCTGGTAGGACCACCTCAAGTGTCAGCTATGTCCCCCAGCCTGCACTGATATTGCATAAAGAATGAACTGATGCAATGCTAACTTGCTGATGGTCTGTGACATAATTACACAGGCGCTATGCACAATTCCATCTCTGACTCCCTTCCAGAGTGATCATGTTTATCAGTAGTCGCATCTCACATGCTCAGAGAGTGTATCATAATATCTCATGGTGTGACTTGACAGCCCTGGGTCAGAATTATAATAGGTTAAAAGGGGTTATCTGTTGACTGAAATTTGGCTGTTTCTAATGGATTAACCATTAATCATAGCACAGCATGGGGGTCTTTATATGACTGCCTAGAAGGGGTTAATCACTGCTCTGGTTGTTGTTGCCTGGAAGGGGTTAAAGGGACATGAACGTTAAAATTAAATGTCAATTGATTGACAGAGCATGTAGTTTTAAGAGATTTTCCAATCTAATTTGTTTCTTGAAACACATGCCTAGTTAGGCTCCGGAATAAGCAACCCACTACTGGGTGTTAGCTCGTGATTGGTAGCCACACACATATGCTTCTTGTCATTGGCTTACCAGATGTATTCAGCTACATCCCAGCAGTGTATGGCTGCTCTAGAGCTGACTTATGTGTATAACCACTGTGCAGGGGTTAAACACAGGGACGTAACTAGAAACCACAGGGCCCAGGTGCAAGAATCTAAGAATGTGAATGACTCTCTGAATTGACTCTCTGGTTGCCCGGCATGCAGCTAGATGCATCATGGTCCCACTCACACAGGATCCTCAGTCAGCCCTGATTCTTCACCTGGCCCCCCCGGGTAGCTGCCCATATTGCCAGCGGCGTGCCTGAAAAGGGACCTGCCTCTCTGTAAAAGCCTGCGCTCACTGTGCTGCGTCTGCGCCAGGCTTTTAGAATTTAAAATAAATAATAATATTATGATGTGTACAGTGACGGGGGCGGGGCAGACACGTTAGAAGAACAGCAGCATCAGCAGCCACTAGCTTGGCAAGTAAAATGTACTCACAAGCAACTCACTACTTGTCTAGCTGCTGCAACTGACTGCTGAAAGTTCTTTATGTCTGCCGCTCTGCGATGCCTGTGACTTCTGAATTCTAGGGATGGGTGGGTCCCCCTGTGTGACAGGCACGGATGATCTTCGCACAGCCTTGTGCTATAGCCTGGTTGTGTGCGGCTTTGATCAGAGTCGCACACAGCCAGGCTATAGTGCGAAACTGAGTGCACTGCACCCGCTGAGAGCCAGCCCTGCCCAGTGCCCACACTCGCACTCCTCATCCAGGTGGCAGCCTTGCAAGGTGAGAATGGAGATCATGATGTAGCCATGTAAATGTGCCTGCAGCAGAGCAGCATCCCATGAAGAAAATTTTTTCTTAATTTTTTTTTGTGCTGAAGCTGTTGGGCCCCCCTGAGGGGTGGACCTCCCGGGCCCAGTCGCAGTTGAGAAATCTGCATCCCTGTTAGTTCTGTCCTTGGTTGAACACATAGTTATATGCAAGAAACAGAGCAATAATAAAGTGCTTTAACTCATTAATGCATTTTCTTTTTTAAATGTTATTTCTTTATAACTTTTATTCTGTGTATAGCTTTCTCAAAGAGGCATATCCTGGGCCTATATTTGCCTTTCTGGAAGATGTTATCACTGGACTGTGTGTTGCTGCCTGCAAGAGGTTAACAGCTGGTCTTTATGTCTCTGAGTGGCAGGGATAATAAGCATCTGTGTCTCAGCACCAAACCAAAATATTCTATAACATAGAGGCTAATGTAAAAAAAATAAAAACATATTGTATTTGTTTATTTTACTTGCAGTAGCTAAAAATCACAAATTTAGAGTTAACCCATTTCTTGCCAGAGTGGATTCTGACATATTGCTTTTGCAATTGAAGTTCTTTCTTAAATGAAAGTGTTACCACCAGGAGCAGGATTAGAATTACAAATTTGGTAAGGCTATGGGCAGAACCTCAGGTTCTTTGTGGGTGGGGGCAGAGTGGGAGGAGTTGGAGTCACCAGTGTTGATTGGGCAGACTGAGTGTGCAGTTCAGAGAAGTGAATATGCAGGATTTCACAGCAATGAGAGGGGCAGTCACACAAAACCACAAGCCACACAGAAACATCTGTAGTATTTGAATAAATATATTGTTACACAAGTATGGTTCTATTGGCAACAATGACCTACTATACTCTATTTAATTTTCTTCGATTTCTGCATATTATTCCAAAGAACATGAAAAAACTTTCAGTTCAAAATTGTACTCTATAAACGGTATTTACCAAAATTACTTATTAAATAATACTATAAATATATTTTTGTATTAAATTAATAAAGTAAATAGAGTTGTGTTGTTTTGGAAGGTAAATCATGTGTCTAGTACCTGAACAAATTGTTTATTTAAATTATAGGATCGACTGATTTCCCCCCTAACAGTCCGAGCAGACATCCAGGAGAGCATCTTTATATATCACTTTACACTGACATCATTGGTATAAACATTGATAGAACAAGTCATCGTTATTGATTAACTTTCTGTGTACATGGGTTCAATTATAAACAAAAAGTACAAGCAATAAAAATTGATTTAGTTCTTTAAAATCATGACCTTCCCATTTATATTCACATAGGACAACAGTAGTATGGAACACTTGGAATACATGTAATGCTTAAAGGGACGTTGTGGGCTAAATTGAGATGCACAACATTTTGCATTCTGTCAGAAACATTTTCCAGAACACATGCGTTGGCAAAAATGCTTCTAATAAATGCTATGGGGCTGAATTATCAAGCTCCAGTTTCCATGCGAGCCTTCAGGCTAGCCGGAAACAGCATTTATGTAGCAGCGGCCTAAAGCGTGCTGCTCCATAACTGGTCCGCTGACTTTGAGACTGCAGGCTGCAATCAGCCTGATCCTATACGATCGGGCAGATTGACACCCCCTGCTAGCGGCCGATTGGCCACAAATCTACAGGGAGCAGCATTGCACAAGCAGTTCTGGTGAACCTCTTGTGCAATGATAAATTCAGCGATGTCTGTAATACATGATACGCTACAGCGTATCATGTCGGACAGACATTGATAAATCGGCCCCTATAAGTGCTGTTTCTACTAACAGGCACAGGATATAAGTGCACGGGTCGGGTATATATATATATATATATATATATATAATTCCTTTTTATATCCCTGAAACAGGAGTATCATTTATATACAGGTAGAAACCCCTTTATCCAAACTGTTTGGGACCGGAAGAGGTTTGGATTTCAGAATATTTGGATATTTGGATCTGTAAAATGGCACAACTTTGAGAGGGGATGGGATAAAGTGTAAACAAGATATTATGTCATTTAGACAATATTTATATGTCATTATACAGCTTATACATGCAACCTAGTGGTCATTTTATATCATTTTTAATACTTTTATTGTATACATAGTACACTCAAAAAAAATAGTACTGCTCTGAGCAGGCAGACACACATCGCCACAAAACAACCCGATCGAGTACGATTGGGTTTATTGACACCCCCCTGCGGGCTGCCTATTGGCCGCGAGTCTGCAGGGGGCGGCGTTGCACCAGCAGCTCTTGTGAGTTGCTGGTGCAATTCTGAATACGGCGAGTGTATTGCTCGCGGTATTCAGCGAGGTCTGTCGGACCTGATCCGCAGTGTCGGATCAGGTCTGCCAGACCTTGATACATATGCCCCACAGGCAGGAAAGATTGTGACTTACTGGTGAGGAAATTAAAAAAAAAATATAAAGAAAAAGTCTGGATTTTGGAATAAGTTTGGATTTTGGAATTTGTACCTGTAATACATTTATATGGCATAAATACTGTAATCTCCCTTACAAACTAGGGATATGTCATGAAAATAATAGACACACAGACTCAAATATGCTCACACACACTCATTAATACTTTATTAATATTCTCGCACAAACACATACACATGTATACATGCATATACTTACAAACTATATATATAAACCTATATATATATATATAGGCACACACATGTTCATATACAATCAGATATGCTGACACACACACTCATAAATACACAAACATACACAGATAACACACACACTCATAAATACACAAACATACACAGATAACACACACACACTCATAAATACACAAACATACACAGATAACACACACACACTCATAAATACACAAACATACACAGATAACACACACACACTCATAAATACACAAACATACACAGATAACACACACACACTCATAAATACACAAACATACACAGATAACACACACACTCATAAATACACAAACATACACAGATAACACACACACACTCATAAATACACAAACATACACAGATAACACACACACTCATAAATACACAAACATACACAGATAACACACACACTCATAAATACACAAACATACACAGATAACACACACACACACTCATAAATACACAAACATACACAGATAACACACACACACTCATAAATACACAAACATACACAGATAACACACACACACACTCATAAATACACAAACATACACAGATAACACACACACACTCATAAATACACAAACATACACAGATAACACACACACTCATAAATACACAAACATACACAGATAACACACACACACTCATAAATACACAAACATACACAGATAACACACAAACACACTCATAAATACACAAACATACACAGATAACACACACACACTCATAAATACACAAACATACACAGATAACACACACACACTCATAAATACACAAACATACACAGATAACACACACACACTCATAAATACACAAACATACACAGATAACACACACACACTCATAAATACACAAACATACATAGATAACACACACACACACTCATAAATACACAAACATACACAGATAACACACACACTCATAAATACACAAACATACACAGATAACACACACACTCATAAATACACAAACATACACAGATAACACACACACACTCATAAATACACAAACATACACAGATAACACACACACACACTCATAAATACACAAACATACACAGATAACACACACACACTCATAAATACACAAACATACACAGATAACACACACACACTCATAAATACACAAACATACACAGATAACACACAAACACACTCATAAATACACAAACATACACAGATAACACACAAACACACTCATAAATACACAAACATACACAGATAACACACACACACTCATAAATACACAAACATACACAGATAACACACACACACACTCATAAATACACAAACATACACAGATAACACACACACACTCATAAATACACAAACATACACAGATAACACACACAAAGGGGCATGTGGAGCTTGATGCCCCGTGTTTCTAGCGAGCCTTCAGGCTCGCCGGAAACGGAAGTTATGAAGCAGACAGCTGCTCCATAACCTTTCCGTCTGCTCTGAGGCAACGGACAGACATCGCCAGAAATTAACCTGATCGAATACGATCGGGTTGATTAACACCCCCTGCTAGCGGCCGATTGGCCGCGAATCTGCAGGAGGGTGGTATTGAACCAGCAGTTCACAGGAACTGCTGGTACAATGATAAATGCCGAGAGCGTACGCTGTCAGCATTTATCAATGTGCAGCGGACATGATCCGCCCTATACTCTCACACACATATACTGACATATACTCACACACACTCATATATTCTCAAACACATACACTTACATATACTCTCACACACATATACTGACATATACTCACACACACTCATATATTCTCAAACAAACATATACACTTACATATACTCACACACACAATATATATAGATATAGATATATATATACATGCATATATATACATTCAGATATGCTCACACTCACACAACACATGCACTCACATATATAATAAGACAGAGTAGGCATGTGCCTACCATGCGCCTACCAACGCTCTCCTTAGGGGGGCCCTTGTCTCTGCCTATTAAAAAATACCAGTCAGCAGGCGACCTTAACTAAGATGGCTATAAGGTCGCCATGAGTATGACGCATGAGCGGCATCTGGCTTCCCACATGCGTCTAATGTTTGCGGTAAACTCAACAAAGATGGCCGCTGCGCACACTCATGTGGTGGCCATCATAGTTAAAGTTGCCGGCACCACGCTAAATGGTGAGCAGTTTGGCTACAGATTTTGGTGCCTATGGGCACCTGTGCTCTAAATCCAGCCCTGCATACAGTGAGATATACTCACATTTTTACATATATTCACACACACCAAATACACTTACATAAACAAAAACACCCATATATATCAACATACACAAACATATATAAATAAAATACTCCGACATAAAAACACACATACAAAGAGGCAGACATACACACATACCCACACATACATATATTTATAAATATAAGCATACACACACACTCACATGCGCACACACACAAATGTATGCATACATACACACATCAGTATACACATGCGCGCACACACACACACACATATATATATATATATATATATATATATATATATATATATATATATATATACATACATACATATACACATACATAAGCACACAATTACTCACATGTACACACACATAAATAATATCAAACACACAAATTATAGTGTACCCCTTGAAATGTATAATTTAAGATTTTTCTACATTTTTGGTTTATCACCAGAAATAGATACACACTCCCTTTCTCTCACAGTGACAAGGTGCATAGTCACAATGCAATACAACATTTTGTACAACATCTGCTCAATGTATTTCTGAGAATAAATACTTAATTTTTTTCTGCCAATGTTTTTGTCCCTAATGGACTTTTTGTGGGGAACTATTACAGAAATACTGTTTTCCTTGATGAAAAAAAAAAATGTATCTATAAAGATATACAATACTAGAAAGCTCTTTGGATAAGATTTAAGCCTGGCATATGGTGCATACAACTAGCTCCAACATTTAAGTGTTTGTTCTCAGCTGGGTGTCTCAGAATAATTAATTTAAATAACCAATAATCAGATTTCTGCCTACGCTTTATACAGTGATCTGGACACTCACCCCAAATTTACTTTATAAAGAATATTTGCTTTATGTGCAAATCATATGCAATTGCAGTAGCCACTTTTTCATCCCAAAGTATTTAGGCACTAGACTCATTGGTATCGGTTTCAAAATAAACAACTAAATCTGCATGTTGCTGGTTGGTTAAAAGCGCCATGATTAGGTGCAAATCCAGCATGATAAGCAATAATACCTATTTGAATATCTCTCTTTTTTTTCGTTATTTCTCCATTTTGTTTTTTACAGTTTCTCTTCCCTAAAATTACATCCACATACTAAAATAAAAAGTGCACTAACATGCAAGATGTAAACCAGCAAACTCAAATTCATTGCATACCTCCAAACATTGTGCCTCGAAATGGCTAAAGAAATGTGCACACTCCTGAGCTCACCTAGGATTACTCTTTAACAAAGGATACCAAGAGAACTAGGCACTATTGATAAAGAAGTAAATTTGTTTAAAATGTCATGCGCTATCCAATCAATTTAAGTTTAATTTTGACTTTACTTTCCCTTTAAACAGCTATAATTTAAGATATAACTAAAAGCACTATTAAATGGACAGTCTAGTCAAAATTAAACTTTCAAGATTCAGATAGGGAATGCAATTTTAAACAACTTTCCAATTCACTTTTATTGTCAAATTTGCTTTGTTTTCTTGGTATTCTTTGTTGAAAACTAAACCTAGGTAGTCTCATATGCTAATTTCTAAGCCCTTGAAGGCTGTCCCTTATTTCAATGCATTTGGCAGTTTTTCAAGCTAGAGGGTGTTAGTGCATGTGTGCCATACAGATTACATTGTGACCACGCCCGCAGAGTTACAAATGAGAGGGCGCTGATTGGCTAAATGCAAGTCTCTCAAAAGAACTGAAATAAGGGGGCAGTCTGCAAAGGCTTAGATAGAAGGAAATCACAGAGGTAAAAAGTGTATTAATATAACAGTTTTGGTTCTGCAAAACTGGGGAATGGGTAATAAAGGGATTATCTATCTTTTTAAGCAATAACAATTCTGGAGTAGACTTTCTCTTTAACCAATATATAGTTCAGCTAGAGCTAGGTGAGAACTAAATGAATTAATTCACATAGTATAACTTTGATTTGAAAGAGGGAAAGGACAATCAATTTGATATCCTAGGCAAGGCCATAATGTATTCTACTTATAGATCAATTCTCCTGGGATTTTATTTCTTGAATTGTAGTATTTGATTTATTTCTCACAATTCATTTGCACATATCTGATATAGCATTTATCCCTGATGCCAGATTTTCTAGCAGATTTCAAATCTGTTTTTAAGAACAGCCAGCATAAATACTGGCCGATAACTTATGCCAGTTTTGTGATGTCAAGGCTCTCGATTTTTTTTTTTTTGTTATATATGACTTTGAAGTATAAATCTGGCATCAGTGCCTTGATATTCTCTGTAACTGATTAGGTGGGTGTTTCTGTGTGGCATGAAATGAAATGAGAATTTGTTCGTGCTCAGATAGACAACATCAAACATCTCCTTCTTGAACCAAAAATACAAGAACTGATTGTCTCTTTGACACAAGTATTTTATTGAGTATGGAAAATATTTCTCATCTTTAAGTTTGTTTTGTGATCTGATTTCAATCAGTCTAGCTATCTTCATCATTGTTTTTGTTTGCTGTATCTTCTATGCTTGGGAAGCTGAAAAGAAACTGGAATAAAGTATAGTACAGCTGTATATCCTAATAAAGGGTCAGATCATGAGTGGAGCACAAATGTGTGGCTAGCGCACATGAGAATATGCGATTGGGTCTGCGTGAGAGTGGGGTGTTAAGTATTTTTCCCCTTTTTTCCCCATTGGCTTCTATGGGGGAATACATGAACACCCACTCAATATTCTAACTTCGGCTTTTTGCACTCATCGGGTTAGTGCGCAAGCAAAAACAGTTTACTTTCAACTCATTATATGAGCGCAACCTGATTTACATATACACTGAAATATTTTCACCTGGTGAATCATAATTTGCACATTCTTTTTTGTAAATACACTAATTATATATTGCCAATGTTATTTACACAAAGTAATTACCGCAGCTTCATTCATAGCATATAAATGTAATATAAGTTTCTAAGTTCAAATCATAATTACAAGGAGTAAGCTCCTGTGTTTGTTTGATAAATTCTGTTCTGTCTCTTAAAAAATATTGTATTATTGTTGCACTTTTATCTTTTCTACCCATGGTCAGAGCTACAGAATTTGTTGGCACTTAAAAAAAAATAATAACAGATTAATGTTTTGCTGAAGGGTTACTAAGACATTAATAATCAGCACTTGCTAAATCTGAGGATCTGAAATATTATGATCTACAGCCAGTTGCAGGTTGGTTCAGCAGTTTTTAATAGGTTACAACCAGTAGACTGTTCTATATCTTAAAAACTGGGGTGTTGCAAAGGTGCTCAAAAGGGTCAACATCAAGGATGAAGGGGAATGTGAGCGTGGAGTGGGTCATTTTTGTATTCTCTACTTATTCTTTTCTGAATTAAATCCACCTTCTTCCAATCAACTCTCTTCTTGTCCTGAGTAGATTACATCACAAGTATAAAAGTGACAGCTTTACAAAAGGGTATGGTCTTGGTCACTTTTATGAACTATGCAATAATAATGATTGGAGATGCACAGCACATGTGATCACCTATTATAGTGCTGGCTGGTTTTAGCCATATTTAAACAGATTTAAGTTTATTAGGCTGGGAAGTAGTCAGTCTAGGAAGGACCACTCCCGACCCTCAGTATGGAGGGTGAAATCTTGGCTCCAAGTACTGGAGTAAGATGTAGATCTCAGGTAGTTATGGAGTCATTGATGAGTAGTCAGACAAACCAGACCATACACAAATGAAACAGAGTTCAAATCATTAAAGAGAAAGTAGGTCAAGGTGAAGCCTCAGTCAGAGCCAACCAGGATTGAATTTCCAATTCAGTATGCAACAAAAGGTCAATGTCCAGACAAGAAGGTCAGTATTCCAGAGATCAGTCTATATCAGAAGAAATACAACCACTAACAATTATTTCCCCTATGGCACTGAATATGATTCAAACACAGAATAATTGCTGAAAATGTTGTAAAAAAAGTTTGTGGTATAATGTGGCACAAAACTCGCATGAAATTATTATATGGCACAAACAAGATGTCATGCAAAAAATCAGTCAATAGAAACAAGAACATAAAAAATGCCGGAGCTGCATGTCAAAACCAAACCTGTTATAAAGAAATATTATTTTTCATAGCAGAGCAATAGCAACCGCAGCTCACGGCGTGCTTCTCGCTGAACTGGAAGTAAATTCCAAGGGGAGAACACAGAGCCCTTCGTCACCAGGAGTGCCGTAGCCAAAGCAGTTGATCAATCCGCATCAATAGATACACAAATGAAGGAGCGGCAGGCACTATACTGAAACTCAGTTCAATTTGATTCCAAACAAATCTTTATTATATTCCATATAAAAGGTTGACAGACATGGCAGGTAAATTGGTGGACAAACAGGCAGATGTGTTTCGTGCCCCCTAGCGGCGCTTACTCATAGACTCATTTCCCTGCCATGTCTGTCAACCTTTTATATGTAATATAATAAAGATTTGTTTGGATTTTAATTGAACTGGGTTTCCGTGTAGTGCCTGCCACTCCTTCCTTTGTGTATCTATTACTTTTCATAGCCTTTTAGAGGAACTTTAAAATATATATTTTTTATATATAAATGCACATTATATATTTAGCTGTTCTTCACTGCACTCCAAAATATTTTCGTTCAGAGCATTTAAAATGACCAATTTTTCAGTAAAGATTAAATTGCTTTTCACTGACAACACCCTTGAAATGCCTCTACTTTGTTTGGCTAATTACAGATGTAACTAACAGAATTTTACCGCATAATGCATATTTGTCCCAGTCCTCACTTTCATATAAGTCTCTTGGTTCCCCCCCCCCCTTGATCCTACCTACCCATCTACTGCAACTCTGCCTCTGGCTAGCAATAACTTGATCCACCAGATCACAGATCACCCTAACTCAGCCCCAAGCCTCAAAGTGCAAGATGAGATCTGCGAAATTTTGGAAGGTAGGTATGAGCTCCTCACTGAGGTATGAGCTCCTCGCTGTGTAGCTATTGTGCTGGCTGACAGCCAGATTACGAGTTTGGCGTTATGAGTGAAAAAGCATCATTATGGCCAATAACGATGCTTTTTCCCTAACGCTGCTATTACAAGTCTTGTCAGAATAGCTGTACCGCACACTTTTTTGGCCATCACGCAACGTCAGTACCAACCTTTAAAAAAGTAATTTTTCAATGGGACTTACATAGTGCTGGTATTACGAGTTTTGCGGGGATGCCAAAAAGTGAGCGGTACAGCCTAAAATGACAAGATCTGTACCGCCATCTTAAGCCAGTAGTTATGAGTTTTATGCTACAAAGCGGTAACATAAAACTCATAACTAAAGTGTTACAAAGTTCACTAAACACCCATAAACTACCTATTAACCACTAAACCAAGGCCCTCTCGCATCGCAAACACTAAAATAAAATTATTAACCCCTAATCTGTCGCTCCAGACATCGCCATCACTTAAAAAATGTATTAACCCCTATTCTGCCGCTCCCCAACATCGTCACCACTATAATAAAACTATTAACCCCTAAACCGCCGTCCTCCCGCTTCAAAAACACTATTTAAATATAATTAACCCCTAATCTGCCGTCCGCCCACTCCGCCGCTATAATAAATATATTAACCCCTTAGCCTAAACATAACCCTAACATTAACCCTAACCCTAACACCCCCTAACTTAAATATAATTAAAATAAATCTAAATAAAAATTACTATTATTACCTAAATAATTCCTATTTAAAACTAAATACAAACTTACCTGTATAATAAACCCTAAGCTAGCTACAATATAACTAATAGTTACATTATAGTTAGCTTAGGTGTTATTTTTATTTCACAGGTAAGTTTGTATTTATTTTAACTAGGTAGACTAGTTAGTAAATAGTTATTAACTATTTACTAACTACCTAGTTAAAATAAATACAAATTTACCTGTAAAATAAAACCTAACCTTAGTTACACTAACACCTAACATTACAATAAATGAAATAAATTAAATTAATAAAATACAATTATCTAAATTACAAAAAAATAAACACTAAATTGCACAAAATAAAAAAAGAAATGATCAAAAATAAAAACGAATTACTCCTAATCTAATAGCCCTATCAAAATACCCCCCCCCCCCAATAAAAAACCCTAGCCTACAATAAACTGCCAATGGCCCTTAAAAGGGCCTTTTGTGGGGCATTGCCCCAAAGAAATCAGCTCTTTTACCTGTAAAAAAAATACAGTAAAACCCACCACCCACAGAAACAAATTAAAATTGGCTGATTGGAATAGCCAATAGAATGCAAGCTCAATCCTATTGGCTGATTGCAACAGCCAATAGGATTTTTCCCCCTTAATTCCTATTGGCTGATAGAATTTTATCAGCCAATCGGAATGTAAGGGACACCATCTTGGATGACGTCATTTAAAGGGAAACTTCATTCTTTAGCAACCATCGTAAGAAGAGGATGCTCTGCGCCGGATGTCTTGAAGATGGACCCGCTCCGCGCCGGATGGATGAAGATAGAAGATGCTGTCTGGATGAAGACTTCTGCCCGCCTGGATGAAGACTTCTGCCAGCTTCGATGAGGACTTCTGCCGCCTGGATGAGGATGGATGTCCGGTCTTCAAAAACTAAGTGGATCGTCGGGGGTTAGTGTTAGGTTTTTTTTAAGGGTTTATTGGGTGGGTTTAATTTTTAGCTTAGGGTTTTGGGCAATGTAAAAGAGCTAAATGCCCTTTTAAGGGCAATGCCCATCCAAATGCCCTTTTCAGGGCAATGGGGAGCTTAGGTTTATTATTATTTTTTATTACAGGTAAAAGAGCTGATTTCTTTGGGGCAATGCCCCGAAAAAGTCCCTTATAAGAGCCATTGGCAGTTTAGTGTAGGCTAGGGTTTTTTTATTTTGGGGGGGCTTGTTTATTTTGATAGGGCTATTAGGTTAGGAGTAATTCGTTTTTATTTTTGATCATTTCTTTTTTATTTCGTGTAATTTAGTGTTTATTTTTTTTGTAATTTAGATAATTGTATTTTGTTATTTTAATTTATTTAATTTTATTGTAAGTTTAGGTGTTAGTGTAACTCAGGTTAGGTTTTATTTTACAGGTAAATTTGTATTTATTTTAACTAGGTAGCTAGTAAATAGTTAATAACTATTTACTAACTAGTCTACCTAGTTAAAATAAATACAAACTTACCTGTGAAATAAAAATAAACCCTAAGCTAGCGACAATATAACTATTAGTTATATTCTAGCTAGCTTAGGGTTTATTTTACAGGTAAGTAAGTATTTATTTTTAATTATTTAGTTATTAATATTAAGTTTTATTTAGAATTATTTAAATTTTATTAAAGTTAGGGGGTGTTAGGGTTAGGGCTACGTTAGGGGTTAATATATTTATTTAGTTTAAGTGATGTGGGAGGCCAGAGGTTTAGGGGTTAATAAATGTAGTATAGTGGCAGTGGCAACATTAGGGGTTAATAAGTGTAGGTAGGTGGCGGCGACATTGGGGGCGGCAGATTAGGGGTTAATAAGTGTAATGTAGGTGTCAGCGATGTCGGGGGCGGCAGATTAGGGGTTAATAAGTGTGATGTAGGTGTCGGCGATGTCAGGGGCAGCAGATTAGGGAAGTTTAGACTCAGGGTTTATGTTAGGGTGTTAGGTTTAAACATACATTTTTTTTTCCCCATAGACATCAATGGGGCTGCGTTACGGAGTTTTACGCTCTGCGATTGCAGGTGTTAGGCTTTTTTTTAGCCGGCTCTCCCCATTGATGTATTTGGGGAAATCGTGCATGAACACGTCAAAACACTGCTTGTGTTTGGGTGAGGCATGGAGCTCAACACAACCATATCGCCCGCACAAGCCAGGATTTTGCAAACCTGTAATAGCAGCGCTATGAAACATGAGCAGTGAAAACAACGTACAAGTTATTAGCGAGCCAGCCATAACGCAAACCTCGTAATCTGGCTGTGAGAAAGCAAGTAAACTTTGTGAAACGTGTCCAGCCTTTTTTAAATTGTGTATTACACATTTTAATAAATAACCTCCAAGTTCTTACTTAGGAAGTATATTAAAGTTATACTGGATGGTGATTAGTGATCCCTGGGGGATTTCAGGTATTCTAGTGGTTTATTTTCATCCATTAGTGACCAGATGTGAGCTAGCTGGGGGGATTTTTGATTACTTAAACTACTCAATTTGCACTTTGAGATAAGTGCTATTATCTTGTGAGTATTCTCTACATAAGGGGGACCTGTTGTTCCAAGGGGTCTCATCTCAAAGTTACTACGCCATTGGAGCATCTTCTTTTTGTCTTTTTTCTCATCTAGATTCTGTTTACACTTTTTGTAGAGCAGACCGTGGCATTTATATCACCCTTTAGAATTATCATTCGTCTGAGAAGTGGTGCCTTTGTAATCCTTGGAAACACTGTGAGACTGAGTATATTTTTTTATTTCTTACTGTGAAGCATTTTGTAGTGTCAGTATTCTGTATTCTGCAGGTAAATTTGCAGTAAAAGCAAGCAAAGTCATTCAATTATATTTTGTTCTATGCAAATTTAAACAGTTTAATTTCCCCTTCATATTGCTCCGGTTCCATATATATATATCCATTCTGCGCAGCCATCCATTACAGTAATTATTCATTTGATACTGTTATTTTGTATTATTACACTTTTTCCTTGCATAGGTACAATACATGGAACAATTTAAAGCTTTGACTTGTAAATGAAATGATAATGTCTATTTCCCATTAATAGGAGCATTTATATATGCACAATCACTAACTCTCGCTTCATCAGTGGTATGATTGTGCTGTAGACAGTCATATAAGGTTAACAAAACTAAAATGCATATGTGGTAAAGGCTATAAAGTAGACTTTTATTTTACCAGTTGTGCTTTGTTCAGGCTGAGTTAGAGAACAGCAAGATCTGCAGCTCGCTCTGTAGTTTTGCCGTTTCATGTTCAATGACTATGTTGCTACCCCAGTGATTCTTTTCTAGAGGACAAAACACTTAGATAAAGAGACACAAGGATCTTGCTGTGCTTTAAAATGCTAATATATTTGCATGTAGTCATTGTACAACGCTATAGCTCTAAGCTTTTTTATCTTGATGTGTTCGTCTAACAGTGTATGTGTCCCTGGTATATCGGCCACATGGTGGTTTCAATCATAAGATATCAAGGAAGATGAATTTTGGAAATACAATAAATGTTTGTGGCTTGAAAAATTCTGTTCCATGTTGTCAGTTTTACATTTAGGGACATCTTAGTGGGAATTTTAGACTCTATAGAGTTCCCCTAGAGAACATGATAGAACTAATATGGTGCCAGCTGTATTAGATCCTTTACTTAGAAACATTTCTGATCATAAATGTGATGTATCAAGTGCCAGTGTTTTCTTAAAGTGACTTTGCACTCAGTAAACTTTACTCTTTTTTATGTATTATTTTTTTATAACCCTGTTTGTTTTTGTCAGACATGTAAAGGTGTGTCCCTGTCAGCGAATACTGCTGTGGGAATTGCCCTTATTAGCCAAAGGTTTAAAGATAGACCTAAATCCTTTGCATAGATAGACCTTGTTGCATGCAATGAGAAAAAAAGACAACACTTCAAGGGCCCTGCAAGCTGCTTCCTATTGGAATTAACCAGGCTCTATAAAACACTATTTCTACCAGGGGGCTCTCCAGTTTAATGTGGCAGCAACTGGTCTTGCTAAAGCCCCTCTGTTTGAGAGAGACACCAGTCAAACAATGGGCTTAGTAACACTGTTCCAGATAGTTTGTTAGAAGAGACAGGACATGCCATGCAGAGATAAAACTGTAACAATTAATGACTGTCCTGAAAAATTCAGGACACCTGGGATGTCTGCTTCAAGGTTACTGCGTTAACAGTTATATAAAAGGTTTGTGTGGCATTCCCACTTGTTATTTTTGTCCATGGTGACAGATGTTATTCTGACTGAAATAAATATGCTACATTATAAGACAATGTCTTTGTCCATTTAACCCCTGAATTGCTAAATATGGTTACAATGTGTGGCAGCCTATGGATTAAACTTCACTTATTTGCAGCAAAATGGCCATTAGCTGTCGTTAAAATATACTCAGTATAAAACAGCTACATGATTGTTATGGACACAGTGCCACAGTAAACTGATATATTTATTAGGTATACATAGTTAAATTTATAGCCAAAATGCCAGGGCATTCTAACATAATATATATCCTATTTGTTGTGCCAGGAAATAGGATGGCTGTCTTGAGATGTAAAAAATATAAGTCCAGATAGGTAGATAGGTGCTCCAACGTGTAAAAAGTCATCTTTATTTAAACATTAGTTAAAAATACACTGCAGAACCCAGCAGCAGTGCAAAAAGGAATAAATGGTTTGACCGGTTTTGACCGTACTCATAGACCTAATCCTTCTAAATGCCTAAATTAAAAAATCTGAACAAGCCATATGGTTGGTTAAAAGGATTTGTGATGACATGACTAGATTTAACCCATTGTTGTACACACTCTTATTCAAGGAATACATGCGCTTATCACATATTGTAAATAAAAGGATGTTAATATACAATTACCTAGTTATATACAAAGCCAAATCATCTTAAAGTGACTGAGATATACACACTCATTTGCATATATAATAATGCTAAAAAGCTCAGTAAGAAAAAAAAACACATAGGACAAAGGACATATGAGAAAATTGTTCTATGAAATAGGTGACTATTCCCAATAAATAATAATATCAAACCCAGAACTGAACTTCTTGGGGACTAACGTATCCAGTTTGAATATTTAATAAATTACATGTCTGTATAAGATCTTACATTTGTCACCACCCCTCTTTACCTGTTCAATTGCTTGCCATGTGAAAGAACACACATTACTTTGGAGAACTTGTATAAAATATCTAGATAATGCTGAATATGTAGTTCCCCTGTGATGTAGGATAGATGTTCTCTAATATGAGTTCCCACATCACAGGTCATTCTCCCCAAATACTGATGGGAACACAGGGTGTACTCAATCACATAGATGAGAAAGGGCTAGTGCAATTCACACAATCCCTAGTTTTGAATAATTAATTGGTGATGCATGAATGGAAGCTGTTGGTTGCACTATTGTGGTCACAAGACTTACATCTTCTCCTTACACATCTAAATGTACCTTTAAAATGTAACCAAGAGCTTTCAGATACGCTTGATTTCAAGAGACAGGAAGAGAGAATATTGCTTAGAGTAAGGTTCTTTCTATTCACACATCTGCAACCATCTGATACCGTCTGCTGTCTTGTGTTGTGTTGTTGGAGGAGCTGCTTGTGTTATGGGCAGAGCCAATGATGACCTAGATTACAAGTTGTGCGGTACGGTTATACCACAAGTGTTTTAGCCTATTCTGCAACGATCCATTCTGCACTCAAAAAAATGGCCTTTGAGTGTGGAATTTTCAGGTCACCCGTATTACAGCTTGTGTGATACGGCTATTCCACTAGCGTTATAGCTTATATCGCCACGATCCATTCCGCAATCAAAGACCAGAAGTTATGGATTTTGCAAAACAAAAATGTTTCACAAAACTCATAACAAAAATGTTGCAAAGTACACGAACATCCATAAATTACCTATTAACCCCTAATCCGCCACCCCTGCATCACAAATAATTTAATAAACCTATTAACCCCTAATCTGCCACCCACATCGCCAACACTAAATAAACTTACTAACCCCTAATCCGCCGCCCAACCCACATCGCCAACAGTAAATAAACCTATTAACCCTTTAAACACAACCCCCACATCACTACTACTAAAATAAACCTATTAAACCCTAAACCACCAACCCCCCACATTGCGACTCCTTAAATAAACTTATTAACCCCTAAACTGCCGGCCCCCCGGATTGCAACAAACTAAATTAAACAATAAAACCCTAACTTTAAATTAAAGTTACAATTTAACTACTTTAAAATAAATAAAAACTTACCTGTGAAATAAATAAAACCTAAGATTAAACTATAAATAAACCTAACATTACTATTTAAAAAAAAAAAAAATATATATATATATATATATATATATATACTAAAAATTAAAAACCTAAATTACAAAATTAAAAATCCTAACACTACGAAAAAAACAAAAACCTAACATTTAAAAAAATAACAAACTTTAAAATTACGAAAAATAAAAAAAATCTATGATGTTAGAAAATAATAAACAAAATTAGGGGTTAATGGTTTTATTTAGTGTTGGAGATTTCGTGGGTGGGGGATTAGGGGTATTTAGACTAGGAGTTTATGTTAGGGCATTTATACATAACCTTCTTGTCTCCATAGACAAAAATGGGGAATGCGTTATAGCGATCGCCATTCTGCAATTGCAGGTGCTAGGTTCTTTTTCTAACACTTTTCTCCATTGATGTCTATGGTGGAAAACATGCACGAGCACGTCAAGTCAGGACTTGGCTTTTGTGCGGTATCCGCAGACCTTTGATAAATATCCCCCTTAGTGTAATTCAAAAAGTGTGGAACCAGAAGTAAAATTGTAGTAGCTGTTGCTCCCTGGATTCTAAGGTTTGTCAAATGTTCTGTTTGTTACATAGTAAATGCAATCAAATTATATTTGTACAATGGTGTTTTCTTACACAAGATAAAGAGCCCTCTGGGCAAATCTGAAGTGTATAAACGTTTATATTTGTGTGATGATGATCCTTATTATTATTAGTAATAGTATGCTGTTAATATTGTACTAACATATAAAATTATTTTTTAT
Organism: Bombina bombina; assembly: GCF_027579735.1. Classification (NCBI taxonomy): domain Eukaryota; kingdom Metazoa; phylum Chordata; class Amphibia; order Anura; family Bombinatoridae; genus Bombina; species Bombina bombina. The sequence continues at coordinate 50,809,510 of NC_069501.1, read as the reverse complement.
ATATTTACAAATAGTAATTAATTATGGTTATTTCTTTTTTATTTCTTTGAATTTGGGGGCAGTTTTATGTTTAATCTGTCTATAGGTTTTGCATTTATAAATAGCTACCTAACGTCTATGGAAAAGTTTGTTCAGGCCTGTAAGTATCACATTGTAAATTCCCCTCATTAAAGTGAATGTCAATTTTGATGCTAAAGTGCCCGGTTTTTAAAAATTTTATTAAAAACAGGGGCACTTTAATTCATAAAAATGTACATTTCACTCCTGTTGTGAAAAAACTTACCTTTTAATCTTGACAGCAGCTCCAGCTTCCTCCGGTCGTTGCAAGCCATTTCTGACGTCAGAAATGATGGATAGGTCATTCTCCAATAACGGCTCCCCCCCCCCGGGGGAATCAGTGTGTTATTCAATGTCATGATTGGAGGAAGCCGGATTCCTCATTTTAGACCCAGGAAGAGGCTTTGCGATGGGTGGAGGAAGCTGGAGCGGCCGTCAAGTTTAAAAGGTAAGTTTTTTCTCTCAACAGGAGTGAAATGTAAATTTTGATGAATTAAAGTGCCCCTGTTGTTAATCAAATTATTAAAAAACGGGCACTTTGGCATCCAAATTGACATTCACTTTAATGCAGTTGTCTGTGTGTGGAGATAGGGAGATAACAGGGAGAATCCCTTGCAGTTTCCAGAGAGCTTACTCATGGTCACCAGCGCCTTTGATGTTAGTGCGTTTGGCCGATTCAGTAATAAAGGGGAAGTTGAGCGAATCTGCTGTACTGAATAACAGAGGAACCAGAGAAGCTGGAGTGCTTTTAACTAATATCTTGCAGTGATTCTTCATATGCGAGTTGGTCTACATTCAAATTGTTAAAGGGATATTTAAGTAATTTTTATTTATGAATTAGAAATGATTCACTGAATTACACCAGACATTCATGCAAAATAAACATTTTTAAATGCATTTCATATGGTTAAAAACATATTCGCTGTTTTGCATTCTCAGTACAAACCAATGTTTATCTGAGTTCATTTACTGTATCCAGTTAAGGACACATATAAATAAGGTCCTGCACATATCAACCAATACCTGTGTAAGCAGCGGAGGTTCCAGCACACAATAAATGGAGGAGGTCCATGGATAGTGTTGGGCACTTCAAGGTTGATGCTGGTAGTTAGGGGGTAACTGTTGATCCTGCAAAGAAAAACTGGGTTATATTCTGATAAATAGGTGTTGTTTTTGCAATCATGCACCCCAATAGAATCACCCCTTTATAGCAGGGTTCTGCAGTCCGCAGAATGCACTCTAGCCACCCTGGGTGAGGGAAACACTGCAATTTTCCGAGCTTGCCTATTAGAATAACACACAATCTGGTTATATATGCTGGTGTAAATGTACTTGAAGTAAACCATTATTATTAATCATTTTACTGTGCATGTTGTCATCATCCACTCAATGCTTTCAGTGCAGATGACAATCATGAGTCGTCATTAGTCCTGAAAGTAGCCTCCCTGAATGAGAACACGTGGTTGTTATGCGTGCAGAAAGCATTGCATGAATTTCATGCTTACTGGGGACTATAAGGTGGCCAAGTGGACCTGCATTGCCGGGGGAATCCATCAATGTCAGTGAGATCACCATGCATTAGAATGGTGACATCACCAAGCCCCAGAAACCTAGAAGTGCACAGTAGCTGCACAAGACTGTGGGCTGGGTTGGGGATTAAGTGTCTAACCCTCTTGATCTCAGCTTTCTTTAGTACTAGAGACCCCCGTTTAAAAGTTAATTTCCTGATCTTCCAAACGGTGTGTGCCTTGGGTCGTATAAAGTACAAGTATAATTTAAAACAATATAACATGTTTGAAGGGACACTGAACCCAATTTTTTTTCTTTCATGATTCAGATAGAGCATGACATAGAGCATAAGAAACTTTCTAATTTACTCCTATTATCGATTTTTCTTCTTTCTCTTGCTATCTTTATTTTAAAAGCAGGAATGTAAATCTTAGCAGCCAGCCCATTTTAGGTTCAGCACCATGGATAGTGCTTGCTTATTGGAGGCTTACATTTACCCACCAATCAGCAAGCATAACCCAGGTTCTCAACCAAAAATGGGCTGGCTCCTACGCATCACATAATGATAATAGGAGTAAATTAGAAAGTTGCTTAAAATTGCATGCTCTATCTGAATTGTGGAAGAAAAAATGTGGGTTTAGTGTCCCTTTAAGCACTATATACCACATTATAACTGGACCATCAAAAAGGCCTAGAGCCCACCATGCCCCTTTATTTTAAAGCTCAGATTCCCCTCTTTAAAATAAAGCCCCCATATAAGTTTTAGTAGCCAGGCGATCACTATGTATTGATCACCTGGCATGAATAAATGTTCATTTTTTTGAGCATAGGCTCATAAGAGGTCGTATGTGGAAATTATATATATATATACACAGTTGTTTGCCAAAGTTTAGGCACACCCAGGGAAGGAACTACAGAGGGTGCAGAGGTAGCAACTGCAAATGGGGGCCCAGCTTAAAAAATATCAATAATATATATGTATCAAGTTCACCTTTTTTTGGGGGGGGGGGGGTAGGGGGGCCCTTCTTAGATTCTTGCACCTGGGCCCTGTGGTTTCTAGTTACCCCTCTGGGCACCCCTGACAATTTCCATGATTTTCTTTTATTAATAATTGGGTGTTTGGATCAGCATGTTAATTTTGATCTATCAAATAACTGAAGTACACAGTAATATTTCAGTAGTGAAATTAGGTTTATTGGATTAACAGAAAATGTGCAATATGCATCAAAACAAAATTAGACAGGTGCATAAATTTGTGCACCCTTGTCATTTTGTTGATTTGAATACCTGTAACTACCTAGCACTGATTAATTGGAACACACAATTGATTTGGTGAGCCCATTAAGCCTTGAACTTCATAGACAGGTGCATCCAATCATGTGAAAAGGTATTTAAGGTGGCCAATTGCAAGTTGTTGTTCTCTTGACTCTCCTCTGAAGAGTGGAAACATGGGGGCCTCAAAACAACTCTTAAATGACCTGAAAACAAAGATCTTAGGGGAAGGCTACAAAAAGCTATTGCAGAGATTTAAGCTGTCAGTGTCCACTGTGAGGAACATAGTTAGGAAATGGAAGACCACAGGCACAGTTTCTTGTTAAGGCCAGAAGTTGCAGGCCAAGTAAAATATCAGAGATGCAAAGGCAAAGGATGGTGAGAAAGGTCAAAAACAGTCCACAGAACACCTCCAAAGACATACAACATCATCTTGCTGTAGATGGTGTCACTGTGTATCGTTCAACAATTCAGCGCACTTTGCACAAGGAGAAGCTGTATGGGAGAGTGATGCGGAAGAAGCTTTTTCAACACACACGCCACAAACAGAGTCGCTTGAGGTATGCAAAAACACATTTGGACAAGCCAGCTTAATTTTGGAAGAAGGTGCTGTGGACTGATGAAACTAAGATTGAGTTATTTGGTCATACCAAGGGGCATTATGCATGGCGGCAAAAGAACACAGCGTTCCAAGACAAACACTTGCTACCCACAGTAAAATTTGGTGGCTTTTCCATCATGCTGTGGGGCTGTGTGGCCAGTGCTGGTACTGGGAATCTTGTTAAAGTTGAGGGTCACATGGATTCCACTCAATATCAGCAGATACTTGAGAATAATGTTGAGGAATCAATCACAAAGTTGAAGTTACACCGGGACTTGATATTTCAACAAGACAACGACCCAAAACACTGTTCAAAATCTTCTCTGGCATTTATGCAGCGGAACGAGTACAATGTTCTGGAATGGCCATCCCAGTCCCCAGACCTGAATAACATTGACAATCTGTTGTTGGATTTGAAGCTGGCTGCCCATGCTCGGCAACCATCAAACCTAACTGAACTGGAGATGTTTTGCAAGGAGGAATGGTCCAAAATACCTTCATCCAGAATCCAGACACTCATTACAGGCTATAGGAAGCCTCTTGAGGCTGTTATTTCTGCTAAAGGAGGCTCTACTAAATATTCATGCAATATTTCTGTTGGGGTGCACAAATTTATGCACCTGTCTAATTTTGTTTTGATGCATATTGCTCATTTTCTGTTAATCCAATAAACCTAATTTCACTACTGAAATATTACTGTGTCCTTCAGTTATTTGATAGATCAAAATGAAATTGCTTATCTAAACACCCAGTTATTTATAAATTAAAATGATGTAAATTGTCAGGGGTGCCTAAACTTTTGCATACAACTGTGTGTGTATATATATATATATATATATATATATATATATATATATATATATATATATATACCAAAAGGCCCTAATTTTTATTAAAATAACCCCTTCTTCCTTGAATAGTTTAGAGTTCTCTAGAGTTTAGAGAAAAAAAACACACACATACTTATTACAATTTTAATATATTTTTATTTTAAATGAGGGGTCTCTAGGCACTTATAACAGTCCATCAAAAAAACCTAGAGACCCCCAGGGCCCCTTGTTTTAAAGCCAAGAATCTCTTCTTTAAAACCAAGCCCCTATATAAGTTTTAATAGCCAGATGATCACTGTAGTAATAGAGATGACCTGGAGTGAATAAATGTCCATTTATTGGCATAGAGGCTCATGGGAACCCTATGTGCAGATCAAAGTCACATAACTATACTGAACGGCCTTTGGGTATACGAGGATAACCCCTTCTTCCTTTAGAAAAAACGCACACGCTATTCTTTGCAGCTTTATTAATTAAATTTGTAATAAAAATATCATTGTTTTCACACATTTTGTTGCACAGTTCTCACTTGTCATAATATATTCATAAAATAACATTATCGTTTGAATCTGTTGAGTCTGCTGAAAAATGGCCTACAGTGGTATTAAATGTGACCAGCATATAAATCTCCAAAACAGCTTAGCACAGGGGAGGAAATGACTCAGCATTTTAGGGGTTAATACTATAGAACAGAACTACAAGAAGAATTCCACTACTTCAGCTTTAGTGCACCATGAGCTTATCCAACATGAGTTTTACTGGGAAAGATTTAGCATATTTACACTATCTGACATATACCTCCCAACATTTCAAAATTCAAAAGAGGGACACCCTCCACCCCCTCACCCCGTGGCAACAATTTGAAATGTGGGGGACGGGGCTTAAAAAATCATAAGACCAATGTAATATACACTTATACATGCAGATACACACACACACTACATAGCATACACTTACTCATGCAGACACATACTACATATCATACACTTATACAGGCAGATACAGACACACTACATAGCATACACTTATACATACAGTTACACACACACACACTATATAGCATACACTTATACATGCAGATAGGCACACACTCACTACATAGCATACACTTACACATACAGATACACACACACTACATAGCATACACTTATACATGCAGACATACACTTGATATCATACATTTATACATGCAGACACACACACACACACTACATAGCACACACTTAGACATGCAGACACACACTACATATCATACACTTATACAGGCAGATACACACACACACTACGTAGCATACACTTACACATGCAGATACACACACACTACATAGCATACACTTATACATGCAGATACACACACACTCACACTACAAACCTTACACTTATACATGCAGATACACACACTACATAGTACATAGTATACACTTATACATGCAGATACAGACACACACACACTACATAGCTTACACTTATACATGCAGATACACACACTCTACATAGCATACACTTATACATGCAGATACAGACACACTACATAGTATACACTTACACATGTAGATACACACACTACATAGTATACACTTACACATGTAGATACACACACTACATAGTACACACTTATACATGCAGATACACACACTTCGTAGCTTACATTTATACATGCAGACACACACTACATAGCATACACTTATACATGCAGATACACACTTATACATACAGATACACACACACACTACATAGCATACACTTATACATGCAGATACACACACACTCACACTACAAACCTTACACTTATACATGCAGATACACACACACTACATAGCTTACGCTTATACATGCAGATACACACACTACATAGTACACACTTATACATGCAGATACACACACTACATAGTACACACTTATACATGCAGATACACACACTTCGTAGCTTACATTTATACATGCAGACACACACTACATAGCATACACTTATACATGCAGATACACACTTATACATACAGATACACACACACACTACATAGCATACACTTATACATGCAGATACACACACACTCACACTACAAACCTTACACTTATACATGCAGATACACACACACTACATAGCTTACGCTTATACATGCAGATACACACACTACATAGTACACACTTATACATGCAGATACACACACTTCGTAGCTTACATTTATACATGCAGACGCACACTACATAGCATACACTTATACATGCAGATACACACACACTTATACATACAGATACACACACACACACACACAGACACTACACAGCTTACACTTATACATGCAGACACACACACATACACACTTATAGATACAGATAGAAACACACACTACATTATATATGGGTATCTGTAACTCATTGTATGGGACCCTGGGGTTGGCAAGCACATTAGCTGGCAGTCTGAGGCTGCCACTGTTCATTACCCTGGTGTTAGCACTGCTCATCATATAAAACTGAAGGCATGCTAGTATTATCACCAGGGGTTAGAAGTCATTACTGCCAGGGGTTAGAGATCACCATTAGCTGAGGTCAGAGGGTATACAGCCTTCCTACTCCTGCTTAACCCACATACCATTACTTTTTCACAAGGAATCTAACAGGTATATAACCCTGGGAGAGAAAAGCCAGCTGCTTCTGAGTATGTGTCCAATAGAATTTAAATTATTATTATTTTTTTTTTAATGCATGGGGCAATGCGGGACAGATGGCTAGCAACCCGGGACAGCAGGACAGACCCCTAAAATCAGGACTGTCCGGCGGAAATCGGGACAGTTGTGGGGTATGCTGACATGCAGATGTTAGCGCACCTTAGACAATCACTCAAGAGATAAATAATAACCTTGGACTAATATGAGCGCAAAACTAAAAGTGCAGTACTTTCCCATTATCAAGACGCCACTGCCAAAATTGAAACAAAATTAAAAAGAAACATTTTTATTGATTTCACAAGGGCAATATTTAGCAACAGCGATAAGTACACTAGAGAATGTCATCATTTTGTGTTTCTGCCTCCACTCTGCAAAGTACCACTTCATATAATGGACCAAATTACGAGTGGTACACAAAATTGCGATTTTGTGAGAGCGATATTTGCGCTCTACTCGTAATACCAGCGCACAGAAATGTGCACTAGTATTTGAAGCGTTCGCATTGCATGGCAGCTTTGCACTCACGAGAGCTCGCTTCCAAAGGCTACAATGGGAGCCACGTTCTCATACAGATAGACGCAAAGGGGGTTAGTCATGCAGCGATGGGCAGCAAAGTTATATAAGCATATTCATATATATTTATAGGTATAACACAGTCCCCACAGACCGCAATTTAAAGGCACATCTGCATACTTTAACCCCTTAAAGCTGCTTTGTGCAGTTATATTTTGAAAAAAATGAAATGCTCTTTATTTTTATTAATAACAAGGAATAAAACTCTTCATTTAGGAGGCAATTGGACAGTTTAAATTAACCAGAGGTCTGACCTCTGGTTGATTTTTGCAGCGCAAATTACTACCTTGAGCTTGTGGTAGCATTAACCAGCCACTCGTAATGGCTGGTTATTTAACATGTGTCTGTAAACGGGCGCATTTGCCCATTTAGGGCGCACATTAAATTATCGCTCTACTTGTAATCTAGCCCAATGTCGTGGGGTCCCTTGTTGTCATTTGTTGCTCTATTTCAAACTGTACCGTAGTCTCTGAACATCTTTAGTAAGCACTCCTGTCTCTAAGTCGCTAGCTTACATCCAGTGGCCGACTCTCATTCTTTCACTGGAGACATAGAGCTGCCTGTTCTGTATTTGGGAGATTCCAAAATTGAAATTCCTTCTTTAGAAGAGCAAATAAGGGCAGTACAATCACAGAAATACTTGGCGGTTAGGAGGGAAATTACATAAGTGGGGGGACAGCTCTTCAGGCCACTCGCTGCTCACTCACACTCGCACCTGCTAGTAACCGGTGGTGTTCGGGGAGCTCCAGGTGGCGTGCGGATGATGTAAAAGTACCAAAGCATTATTTCTCGTGCTTGAGCAATGTTAATACAAAACAGTGATAATATTTGTGTGCTCCACTTGCTATCTAGTACTCTATGGGGTATACAATGTTAAAGGGACAGTAAAGACATAGACAGTCATGATTTAGACAGAGCATACAATTTTAAACAACTTTCCCATTTCCTTCTATTATTGAATTTGCTTCCTTCTCTTGTTATCCTTTGTTAAAAAGTTTATCTAGGAAAGCTCAGGAACAGCAAAGTATCTAGGTTCTAGCTGCTGATTGGTGGCTGCATATATATACAATGATTGTCATTGTCTCACCCATGTGTTCAGTTAGAAACCAGTGTTGCATTGCTGCTCCATCAACAAATGATACCAAGAGAAGAAAACACATTTGATAATAGAAATAAACTGGAAAGTTGTTTAAAATTGTATGTTCTACCTAAATCATGAAAGAAAAATTTTGGGTTTCATGTCCCTTTAAGATTAATGTATCTCTACATTTGTAATTCACTTTCAATTTTTCCTTACTTTATTCTTTTTGCCATAGATGACAGTGTCAAAAAAATCTCATAAAATTAAAATTCAGTTTAAAATTCACAAAGTGATCTAAAAGGGACAGTCAAGTCCAAATGAAACTTTAATGATTCAGATAGGGCATGTAATTTTAAACAACTTTCCAATTTACTTTTATCACCAATTTTGCTTTGTTCTCTTGGTATTCTTAGTTGAAAGCTAAACCTAGGAGGTTCATATGCTAATTTCTTAGACCTTGAAGCCCGCCACTTATCTGAATGCATTTTGCCTATTTTTCACCACCAGAGGGTGTTAGTTTATGTGTGTCATATAGATAACACTGTGCTCATGCACGTGAAGTTACCTGGGAGTAAGCACTGATTGGCTAAAACACAAGTCTGTCAAAAGAACTGAAATAAGGGGGCAATTTTCAGAGGCTGAGATACAAGGTAATTATAGAGTTAAAAAGTATATTAATATAACTGTGTAGTTATGCAAAACAGGGGAATGACAAATAAATGGATTATATATCTTTTTAAATTATATAAATTTGGGTTTTACCTGCCTGTCCCATATCACCAACTGTTATATTATTCTATGCAGCAGACTCACACCCGCTTTATCTCCCTACTTTTAGAAGATTTTATTAAATCCTGTCTTCAGAGTACACCAACAGGCCAGATTTTCAGATATCTGAACAGCTAAACAGTAACCATGGTTATTAACCTGATCTCACTCGAGTTAACGCTAAATACCTGTTACCTGTTAGTGTGCCTTGAGGACTGGGCTTGAGAAACACTGTTTTAGTAAATCAGCTGCTTAGAATGACATAGAAACGGATGAACCTGTTAGTGAATTTAAATTCCAAAGTCTCTTTCTACTGCTGTTGAGGTTTTGATTACCCTAAGGTTAACAATTTGAATACCATGAAGTTGAGTTGTATCTACTACAATTTTAAGTATATGATTCAATACTTGTTGCTGGCCGTTTCACTTTATGCTGTTTGTTGTGCTTCAAATTATTGAAAATTATAAAAATGTTATTAGATAAAAAAAAAGCCCAAATAAATACAGTTCATTTCCTTCCTAAGATAGGAGGCAAAGACACCCCAGTCAAAGGCTTAAACATCCCTCCCACTTTCTCATTACCCCAGTCATTCTTTGCCTTTCGCCACGTTAGGAGGTGGCAGAGAAGTGTCAGAAGATTTAGGAGAGTCCTAAAAAAGGGTATCTGCCCTTCGACAAAGGACTGCAGTTTTAAGTAGTCATGTCAACCTCTCAGTGAGAGTATTGATGAAAGTCAGAGTCTGGAGATGCAGGTAAAGTTTTTCTGCAAAACCATCCAGACTACTGCTCTTAAGCAATTAGTGTTGACGAGTTTCACTGCCTGCTTTCTCTCACTTAAGTCCATGTCAGGAGCGCTGCTATAAGACTATCACACTTGAGAGGCTGTGTTCTGTTCCACAGCATGGATCCTGGAGGTAAGATCGTTTCAATTTTTACACATAAAACGCTAAAACAGGGTCACAGTGTGGCTCCTTTATACCTTGATAGGATCCAGGGATAATATCCTCTGAACAGGGTTTATTGAACAGTTGGGGTTAATTAATCAGTGTATTAATTATTTACATGCTACTTTGTGTGATTTTATTCCTGGTCTGATAGACTGTGTGTTTTTGGCTGGAACAAGCAGGTTTCACTTTTAATCTTCACTTTCATTTTTTTTCAGTGTTGCTCACTCAGCTCCTATTACTTGCTGTACTTGTAATAACAGTGTCTATATTCATTTCCTCCATTCCGGCTGAGACTTGAACCTGATAAGAGCATTTCCTCTGTTAACTATCTGGGTCTAGGAGGAGGTGAGTGCCCCAGCCATTGGAAGTATAAAGGTGCAGTTTTCTATAATGAAAAAACGTTTTTATTTGTGTCCTGCTGTGGGAATAACCTGTGCTATGGAGGACTCTGACATGTTAGAATGTACTCCTTCTCTCTCTTTCCCGCCCCTACTCCATTATGTTCCACATGCCTTAACACCGTTATAAAGTCTAAGAGAGGAGACAAGCCTGCTAAGGCTCTTAGTCCCTCTGAGCCATCTACCTCTCAGGACACGGGGTCCTGTGAGATTACTACCCTTGCTACATAATCCACTTAACATGCAGTTCCCCGTAACACATCTAATCCTCCATCCGGAGGGGGCCTTCTTCTTGCCGCGCAGTTACAAAAGGTTGTGTCTGCGGCCCTCAGTGCATTACCTCGCTTTAACAAATGCAAGAGAAAGGTTAAACATAGCTCTCCTGACCTGGAATCATCTAAATATTTATCGGATCTAGCTATTATGTCCCAGTTATCTGATGATGAGTTAACTTTGGGTGCTTCAGAGGGTGAACTTTCTAGGTCGGAGTTTTTAGCGTCTAAGCCTCCTGCTGTGGAGGAACCGTCCTTTAGATTTAAAAGTGAGCACTTGCGTTTTTTATTAAAGGAGGTTCCAAAGGCTGCGGTGCCTGTGCCTGAAGAGCCTATGATACCTAAATTAGACAGAGTTTATGAAGACAGGAAAGTTCCTTTGACGTTTCCTGTGCCGGTTAAGATGGTGAACATTATTAAGAACGAATATGAAAGAATTGGTTCTTCCTTTTCCCCCTTGTCTACTTTTAAAAAGTTGTTCCCGGTCCCGGACTCTCAACTGGAATTGTGGGGCTCCATTCCTAAAGTGGATTGTGCTATCTCTACACTTGCTAAACGTACTACTATACCTCTTCAGGATAGTTCTTCATTCAGAGAGCCGATGGATAAGAAAATGGAAACTTTTCTGAGAAAGATGTTTTAACTTACAGGATTTTGTTTCATCCGGCAGCTGCAGTTGCCGTGGTTGCCGGAGCGGCTACCTACTGGTGCGACTCTTTGTCGGAACTCATTGAGGTGGAGTCTCCCCTTGAGGATATTCAAGACAGAATTAAAGCTCTGAGAATTGCTAATTCTTTTATCTGTGATGTGAACATGCAAATTATTCACCTAAATGCAAAGCCTCTGGCTTTGCAGTCCTAGCCCGCCGGGCGCTCTGGTTTAAGTCTTGATCTGCAGATATGACTTGTAAGTCCAGGCTCCTTTCTCTTCCCTTCAAGGGAAAGATTTTATTTGGTCCAGGCCTGGACTCTATTTTTTCTTTTACCAGAGGCAAGGGTGCCTTGCCACCGCAAGATAAGGGGACGACAATCTAAGTCTAAGGGACGACAATCTTCTAATTTTCGTTCCTTTCATTCTGACAAATCCCAACAACAACAATTCTCCTCCAAGCCCGAGCAACCCAAGAGTTATTGGAAGCCGGCTCAGTCCTGGAATAAATCCAAGCAGAATAAGAAGCCTGTCGAAAACAAATCAGCATGGATGACCCCCGATCTGGGATCGGATCGTGTAAGGGGCAGACTGTTCTTTTTTTCAGACACCTGGTTCAAGGACATACAGGATCAGTGGGTCCTGGTGGTGGTATCTCAGGCTTCAAATCTCATCTGACAAGGGGCAGATTTCTTCTCTCGAATCTATCTACCAGACCAGAAAAGAGGGATGCCTTTCTAGAGTGCATTCGGGATCTATTCTCCTTAGGAGTTGTTGTCCAGGTGCCTTTTGAAGAAAGAGTTTTGGGGTTTTATTCAAACCTTTTTCGTGGTCCAAAGAAGGAGGGAACTTTCCACCCAATTCTGGACCTAAAGTGCTTAAACAAATTTCTCAGTGTCCCTTCCTTCAAGATAGAGACGATAAGGTACTTTAATTCAGGAAGTGCAGTTTATGACCATTATAGATCTGAAGGACGCTTACCTTCATGTTCCAATCCACAGGTAACACTTTCAATTCCTGAGGTTTGCATTCCTAGACCAGCACTTCCAGTTCATTGCGCTTCTGTTTGGCCTAGCTACTGCTCCAAGAATCTTTATGAAGGTTCTGGGGGCTCTTCTAGCCATTGCCAGAATTCAGGGTATTGCAGTAGCCCCATATTTGGACGATATTCTGGCGTAAGCACCATCCTTTCGTCTTGCAGAAGAATTCTCTGAGTCCCTTCTCAGTCTTCTTCGATCACATGGATGGAAGATAAACTTGGAAAAGAGTTCTCTTATCCCAAGTGCCAGGGTGGAATTCCTAGGTACTATAATAGACTCCATATCCATGAGGATATTTCTGGCAGACCAGAGATATTGCAAGCTAACTTCGGCATGTATTGCCCTCCAGACCTCCTTGAGTCCCTCTGTGGCTCAATATATGGAGGTGATTGGTCTCATGGTGTCCTGCATGGACATCATTCCTTTTGCCAGGTTCCGTCTCATACCTTTACAACTGTGCATGCTGAGGCAGTGGAACAGTAATCATTCAGATCTGTCTCAACAGATTGTGTTAGATAGATGGTCGAGAAAATCACTCTCTGGGTGGCTCTGTCTAGATCATCTGTCCCAAGGGACATGCTTCTTAAGACCATCCTGGGAGAGTGTGACTACGGACGCAAGCCTATCCAGATGGGGAGCTGTTTGGGGTGCCAGGAAGGCACAGGGGTTGTGGACTCAGGAGGAGTCCTCCCTCCTGATCAATATTTTTGAACTACGGGCAATTTTCAAGGCCTTGAAGGCTTGGCCACTTCTGGGTTCGTCCCAGTTTATTAGATTCCAATCAGACAATACAACCTCGGTGGCTTACATCAGCCATCAGGGGGGAACGAGAAGTTCCTTGGTGATGAAGAAAGTATCTCGGATTCTGGAGTGGGAGGAGGCCCACAGCTGTTCTCTGTCAGCAATCCACATTCCAGGTGTGGACAACTGGGAGACAGATTTTCTCGGCAGGCAATCCTTCCATTCAGGGGAATGGTCTCTCCATCCAGAGGTGTTTGCAGAAATATGCAGTCAGTGGGAGATGCTGGAGATAGATCATGGTGTCCTGTCTTAATACCAAGCTACCCAGGTATGGGTCAAGGGATCCCCAAGCGGATCTAATAGATGCACTAGCAGTGCCCTGGTGGTTCAAACTCATATATATTTTTCCTCCATTACCGCTTCTTCCTCGAGTGGTGGTCCGCATCAAGCAGGAGCGGGTATCCGTAATCCTGATTGCTCCATCATATCCGCAAAGGGCATGGTTCGCGGATCTAGTGGGGATGTCCTCAACTTTTCCATGGAAGTTACCTTGTTGCAGAGACCTGCTGATACAAGGTCCATTTGTTCATCAAAATCTAACTGCGTGGAGATTGAAAATAGGATTGAGCTTGCATTCTATTGGCTATTCCAATCAGCCAATTGAATGCAAGCTCAATCCTATTAGCTGATTGTATCAGCCAATAGGATGAAAGCTCAATCCTATTGGCTGATTGCAACAGCCAATAGGATTTTTTCAACCTTAATTCCGATTCGCTGATAGAATTCTATCAGCCAATCGGAATCTAAGGGACATAATCTTGGATGACGTAATTTAAAGGAACGTTCATTCGGAAGAAGACGTCGTAAGAAGAGGATGCTCTGCGTCGGATGTCTTGAAGATGGAGCCGCTCTGTGCCAGATGGATGAAGATAGAAGATACCATCTGGATGAAGACTTCTGCCGGCTTGGTTGAAGACTTCTGCCCGGTTGGATGAGGACTTCTGCGGATTCGTTGAGGATGGATGTCAGCTCTTCAGAAACTGTAAGTGGATCTTTGGGGCTTAGTGTTAGGCTTTTTTAAGGGTTTATTGGGTGGGTTTTAATTTTAGATTAGGGTTTGTTATTTTGAAAAAGAGCTAAATGCCCTTTTAAGGGCAATGCCCATACAAATGCCCTTTTCAGGGCAATGGGGAGCTTAGTTTTTTTAGATTAGGTTTTTATTTGGGGGGTTTGGTTGTGTGGGTGGTGGGTTTTACTGTTGGGGGGGGTATTTGTATTTTTTATTTACAGGTAAAATAGCTTATTTCTTTGGGGCAATGCCCAGCAAAAGGCCCTTTTAAGGGCCATTGGTAGTTTTTTGTAGGTTAGGGTTTTTTTTTATTTTGGGGGAGCTTTTTTATTTTTAATAGGGCTCTTAGATTAGGTGTAATTAGTTTAAATATTTGATAATTTATTTTTTATTTTGTGTAACTTAGTGGTTAGTTTTTTGTAACTTTGTAATTTTTAATAGTAGATTTAAATTATTTGAGTAGAGTTAGGTTTTTAACTTTGCAATTTAGTTAATATTCGGCTAAATTACGAGTTGTGCATTAAGGTAAAAAAGCAGCGTTAACAGGTCCTAACGCTGCTTTTTTACGCCCGCTGTTATTACGAGTCTAGCAGGCATAGGTGTACCGCACACTTGTTTGGCCTTACCGCAAACCGACTTAAGTAAACTTTGTAAACCCTGTTTTCTATGGGACTTCCATAGTGCCGGTATTACGAGTCTATCCTGGGAGGCCAAAAAGTGAGCGGTACACCCTCTACCGACAAGATCCATAACGCATTCTAAAGTCAGTAGTTATGAGTTTTACACTACAACGCTGTAGCATAAAACCCCTAACTAAAGTGCTTATAAGTACACTAACACCCATAAACTACCTATTAACCCCTAAACCGAGGCCCTCCCGCATCGCAAACACTAAAATAACATTTTTAACCCCTAATCTGCCGCTCCGGACATTGCCGCCACTATAATAAACATATTAACCCCTAAACCGCCACACTCCCGCTTTGCAAACACTAGTTAAATAATATTAAACCCTAATCGTCCGCCCCTAACATTGCCGCCACCTACATTATACTTATTAACCCCTAATCTGCCGCTCCGGACATCGCCGCCACCTACATTATATTTATTAACCCCTAATCTGCCGCCCCCAATATCGATGCAACCTACCTACACTTATTGACCCCTAATCTGCCGCCCCCAACGTCACAGCCACTATTCTAAATTTATTAACCCCTAAACCTAAGTCTAACCCTAACACCCCCTAACTTAAATATAATTTTAATAAATCTAAATAAAATTACTATCATTAACTAAATTATTCCTTTTTAAAACTAAATACTTACCTGTAAAATAAACCCTAAACTAGCTACAATATAACTAATAGTTACATTGTAGCTATCTTAGGGTTTATTTTTATTTTACAGGCAAGTTTGTATTTATTTTAACTAGGTAGAATAGTTATTAAATAGTTATTAACTATTTAATAACTACCTAGCTAAAATAAATACTAATTTACCTGTAAAATAAAACCTAACCTAAGTTACAATAACACCTAACACTACACTACAATTAAACCAATTCCCTAAATTAAATACAATTAAATAAATTAAATTAGCTAAATCACACAAAAAAACAAACACTAAATTACAGAAAATAAAAAATAAATTACAAGATATTTAAACTAATTACACCTAATAGCCCTCTCAAAATAAAAAAAAGCTCCCCCCAAAATAAAAAAAACCCTAGCCTAAACTAAACTATAAATAGCCCTTAAAAGGGCCTTTTGCGGGGCATTGCCCCAAAGAAATCAGCTCTTTTACCTTTAAAAATAAATACAAACAACCCCCCTAACAGTAAAACCCACCACCCACACAACCAACCCCCCAAATAAAAGCCTTACTAAAAAAAACTAAGCTCCCCATTGCCCTGAAAAGGGCATTTGGATGGGCATTGCCCTTAAAAGGGCATTTTGTTCTATTGCAGGCCCAAAGCCCTAACCTAAAAAAATAAACCCACCCAATACACCCTTAAAAAAATCCTAACACTAACCCCCTGAAGATTCACTTACCGGGAGAAGTCTTCCAAGCGGCAAGATGTCCTCAAGGAAGCCGGCAGAAGTCTTCATCCAGACGGCATTGTCTATCTTCATCCTTCCGGTGCGAAGCGGGTCCATCTTCAAGACATCCGACGCGGAGCATCCTCTTCTTTCGACGGACTAATGGCGAATGAAGGTACCTTTAAATGACGTCATCCAAGATTGCGTCCCTTAGATTCTAATTGGCTGATAGAATTCTATCAGCCAATTGGAATTAAGGTAGAAAAAATCCTGATTGGATCAGCCAATAGAATTGAGCTTGCATTCCATTGACTGATTGGAACAGCCAATAGAATGCAAGCTCAATCCTATTGGCTGATTGGATCAGCCAATAGGATTGAATTTTTGCGGGGCATTACCTTAATTTCGATTGGCTGATTTTATCAGCCAATCTTTCAGCCAATCGGAATCTAAGGGACGCCATCATGGATGATGTCATTTAAAGGTACCTTCATTCGTTCTTAGTCCATCGGAAGAAGAGGATGCTCCGCGTCGGATGTCTTGAAGATGAACCCGCTCCACACCGGAAGGTTGAAGATAGATGATGCCATCTGGATGAAGACTTCTGCCCATCTGGAGGACCACTTCTGCCGGCTTCCTTGAGGACTTCTTGCCGCTTGTATGAAGACTTCTCCCGGTAAGTGAATCTTTGGGGGTTAGTGTTAGGATTTTTTTAAGTGTGAATTGGGTGGGTTTATTTTTTTAGGTTAGGGCTTTGGGCCTGCAATAGAGCTAAATGCCCTTTTAAGGGCAATGCCCATCCAAATGCCCTTTTCAGGACAATGGGGAGCTTAGTTTTTTTTAGTTAGGCTTTTATTTGGGGGGTTGGTTGTGTGGGTGGTGGGTTTTACTGTTGGGGGGGTCATTTGTATTTGTTTTTAAAGGTAAAAGAGCTGATGTCTTTGGGGCAATGCCCCGCAAAAGGCCCTTTTAATGGCTATTGGAAGTTTAGTTTAGGCTAGGGTTTTTTTATTTTGGAGGGGCTTTTTATTTTGATAGGGCTATTAGATTAGGTGTAATTAGTTTAAAGATCTGTAATTTGTTTTTATTTTCTGTAATTAAATGTTTTTTTGGGGGGATTTAGCTAATTTAATTAAATTTATTTAATTGTATTTAATGTAGTGAATTTATTTAATTGTAGTGTAGTGTTAGGTGTCAGTGTAACTTATGTTAGGTTTTATTTTACAGGTAAATTTGTATTTATTTTAGCTAGGTAGTTATTAAATAGTTAATAACTATTTAATAACTATTCTACCTAGTTAAAATAAATACAAACTTGCCCTTAAATAAAAATAAACCCTAAGCTAGCTACAATGTAACTATTAGTTATTTTGTAGCTAGCTTAGGGTTTATTTTATAGGTAAGTATTTAGTTTTAAATAGGAATAATGTAGTTAATGATAGTAATTTTATTTAGATTTATTTAAATTATATTTAAGTTAGGGGGGGTTAGACTTAGATTTAGGGGTTAATACATTTAATATAGTGGCGGCGACGTTGGGGGCGGCAGATTAGGGGTTAATAAATGTAGGTAGGTTGCGGTGACATTGGGGGCGTAAGATTAGGGGCTAATATGTATAAAGCAGGTGTCGGCAATGTCGGGGCGGCAGATTAGGGGTTAATAAGTGTAAGATTAGGGGTGTTTAGACTCAGGGTTCATGTTAGGGTGTTAGGTGTAAACATAAAATGTGTTTCCCAATAGGAATCAATGGGGCTGCGTTACTGAGATTTACGCTGCTTTTTGGCAGGTGTTAGACTTTTTCTCAGCCGGCTCTCCCCATTGATTTCTATGGGGAAATCGTGCACAAACAACTAGCTCACCTCTGACTTAAGCAGCGCTGGTATTGGAGTGCGGTATGGAGCTCAATTTTGCTCTACGCTCACTTCTTGCCTTTTAACGCCGGGTTTGTAAAAACCTGTAATACCAGCGCTGCATGTAAGTGAGTGGTGAGAAAAAAACTGCTCGTTAGCACCGCACAGCTCATAACGAAAAACTCGTAATCTGGCCGTTAATTTGTAGTTTAATGTAATTTTAGTATAACAGTTAGGGTAGGTTAATTAATAGTTTAGTATAGTTTAATGTAATTTTAGTATAATAGTTATGGTAGGTTAATTATTAGTTTAATATATTTTAATGTCATTTTAGTATAATAGTTAGGGTCGGTTAATTATTAGTTTAATATAGTTTAATTTAATTCTAAAGGTAAGTTTTAATTTATTATAAGATAGGGATGAGTTAATATTTAATATAAAGTTAGCGGGTTGTTAGGTTTAGGGATTAATAGGTTCATTTAGTTTATAGCGATGTGGGGGGCTGGCGGTTTAGGGGTTAATAGGTTTAGTAAGTGGTAGTGATGTGGGAAGCCAGAGGTTTAGGGGTTAATACATTTAGTTAGTTGCGGCGGGGTCCGGGAGTGGCGGAATAGGGGTTAATAGGTTTATTAGAGTTGTGGTGGTGTTGGGGAGCAGCGGGATAGGGGTTAATAACTTTATTTAGTCGCGGTGGGCTCCGGGAGCGGCGGGATAGGGGTTAATACATTTATTAGAGTTGCAGTGGGCTCCGGGAGCGGCGGGATGGGGGTTAATATCTTTTTTAAAGTTGCGGCGGGGTCGGGGAGCGGCGGGATAGGGGTTAAACAGTTTAGTATAGTGGCGGTGTTTATTGACAGTATAAAAATGAAGCTGGGAAAAAGCTGAATAGGAGCGAGATCGATGACTGTTTAGTTAACAACAGTCTGCTGCTCATCGTCCCGTACTTGGTGCGTGGCTTTTTGACAGCTTTTTATATAAATATGGAGAGCGTATTCAGGTCCTCGGCCGCAATGTTAGGTGATGTCAGGCGAGCGTTATGGTGCCGTTGAATGCAAGAAAGTTGACGGCTTGATAAGTAGGCCTCATAGACTCTCCCTATCCGGAAGGAAATTAATTTTATCTGGTAAGCATAAATTATGTTTTTTCAGCATCTCAAACTCCAGTTAAATAAAAAACAGGTATTGTCTCTAAAACAAAAATGCAAAAGTAAATCAGTGCGCCAACGGTCAAGTTGCTAATGTGTAAATAACATATAAAAAAATTAAATAAGTGACTGTCAAAGAACACCTATTATATAGCAGGATGTAAATATAAATGCTCCTACATAAATTAATATTAAAGATGGTGGTATATACTACTCATCATAAGATAAGCTGTAAACCACAATATACAACAATAAAGATATTGTGAACAGGACAGAGTAATGTTTAAGGTATGCAATAGGTAAGATAATCTTAGACCCAATGTCCTTATGTATTTGGTGATATTATGGATGGTATCCAACTAACAGATGGCAAGCAGCTTCTTCAAACGAATCCTGTTGGTGACCCAGGGCGAGTAACTAAATGGAAAGTGAGATAAAAGAAGGCGCCAACATAGTGCAAAAATCAATGAGGTAAGACACGCAATATATGTAAGTCGAAATGTACTCACAAGATTGCAGACACTTGAGAAGTGTCACAAAAGCCTCCTGGACCCTCAGAGTCGTCCAGCTAACTCCCACTCCAATGTGGTAAGGTAAGTCTGCTCGTGTAGACCGGCTGTGTTAGCTCCGGTGGTAGTCTCTGCTTCAGACAGTCTTTCCAGCTGACAAAACTGTGGCCAGCTCAAGATACAAATGTACGGTTTGTGCTCACCCGTTAAGAGCCAATTATCAAGACAACTCAAGACTGGGCGATATTGCAGTAAAATAATGGATACCAGAAGGTAAAGAATAAAAGTTTGTGGCAAAAATCTTAGTAAAATAAATAAAAAAGTGTATACACTTTTGCACCTGAGGAAACGGTCACGTACAGACCGAGAAACGTTGTGCCTATTAAAGTCTTATTTATTTTACTAAGATTTTTGCCACGAACGAAGTAAAGTTGTTTAAAATGACATGCTCTATCTGAATCATGAAATTTTATTTTTGACTTGACTGTCCCTTTAACTTTTATAGATTTCTTTAATGACGGCAAATGCAGTGTATTTAAATACGAAGAGTCAGCGCAAGAAAATCTATTTTTATTTATGTGCTTGTCCCTCCCTTTAGAGAGCAGTGCTTGTGTGTTGTATTCATATGATTGGTCACAGATATGAAGCCAAACCCCGAAGGGGAATAAAGAATTCACATAAATAAATATTCATTTTCTAAGGCTAGCACTTCATTTTCCAAGGAACTTTCACAGCAATTACTTCACAGTATCTACTGAATGTACATTACAATTATCAGCACATACAATTAACAGTGTTTTTTTAAATAGTTACTAACAGAGCACTTTCTAATGATGATTTACATTTTGTTTTAAAAATTTTGAGAGATGTATATTATATATCAGCAATTAAAGGGATAAATTAAACTTTCAGGATTTAAATTGAGCATGCAATTGTAAGTGTTTTAAGTATGTGTCTTTCTATTACACTTTGTTCTTGTCATATCCTTTGTTATAAAGCATACCTAGGTAGCCTCAAAAGCAACAATGCACTACTGGGAGCTAGCTTCCGATTAGTGGCTGCACATATATGTCTCTTGCCATTGATTCAATCAATCTGTTCCGCTAGCTCCCAGTAGTACATTGCTGCTCTTTACTGTGTTTACTTCATTTGCAGGAAATAAACACATAGTTAAATTCAAATAAAAACATTTTTTTTGCTTGTTTATGTTCATTTAAGCATTGAAAGCACTGCATTAAAAAAATATCTGCGTAAAACATTTAAACAATAATTCTGTTACCAAAATAAACATTAATTTACAACCTAGGTTTGTGCTATTTAAAAAACGTTATCTCATTTGAGACCCATCAATCACTGCGTAGAAGTCAGTGTTCTGAATTCTGGAAGATACACTCTATCTTCTATAGAGAAACCGGCTTTTAAATTACAAAAATAATGACAGAATAATAAATAAATATACATTACAACATGTTTTTAAAGTATGCATTAAACATTACACATGTGCATTACAGTTTAGCAATTCCCTTGACAGTTGATTGATTACTGTGTCAGCCAATAAGTATATAAGATTCACATTTGTTCTTAGCAGTTCTGACCCCATTAAAAAAACATGTTTGGTGCAATAGCACTAGCTACTACTTTAACTTTAAGTTTAATTTGCTGTCCTGTTGCATTTGAGATGGATTTTCATTAGGAAACAAATTCCAAAAGACCCTCCCTAACAAATATCAAATTAATCATAAGATTGTTTTTCCTTAAAGGGACAGTCAAGTCAAAATTAAGCTTTCATGATTCAGATAGGGAATGGAATTTTAAACAAGTTTCCAATTTACTTTTATTAGCATATTTCCTTTGTTCTCTTGGTATTTGTTGAAAGCTAAACCTAAGTAGGCTTATATGCTAATTTCTAAGCCCTTGAAGGCTGCCTCTTATCTCAGTGCATTTTGACGTTTTTTCACAGTTAGACAGCGCTAGTTTATGTGTGTTATATAGATAACATTGTGCTCACTACTGTGGAGTTATTTATAAGTCAGCACTGATTGGCTAAAATGCAAGTCTGTCAAAATAACTGAGATAAGGGGGCAGTCTGTAGAGGCTTAGATACAAAGTAATCACAGAGGTAAAAAGTATATTAATATAACAGTGATGGATATGCAAAACTGGGTAATGGGTAATAAAGGGATAATCTATATTTTTAAACAATTAAAATATTTAAGTAGACTGTCCCTTTAATTCCACTATAATTCATTTTTTTGCCCTTTAAACATTTTGGGCCAGATTACAAGTGGAGCACAAAATATTACTTTCACGAAAGCGATATTTGTGCTCCACTTAGTTATAACAGTGTACGCAAATAGAAGCATTGCGCTTTAGGCAGTTCCAATGGACCGCAATGTAAAGTCAGAATTATAAATGCCACAAAATGCAATCTCCATTTTTTCACAATGGCACCCTGAACTACCAATAATAACTTTAAATCACAACCAATAAGGGTTAATGTGTGTGTGTCTTACAGTAGGATAGAGTGGTGTTTATGATGTGAATGTCTTTTGTATAGGGGCATTATGGGTATACTGAGGGACAATACAATAGTGCTGAAAATAGGTTTAATGAATCTAGACCATATATTAATATTTAAGAACAAAAAAACTTGCTTAAATCACAATATAAGGAATAATAAAATACAAAAACAAATGTGACGGTGCACAAAAAAGGATAAAAGTCCCAGGTTTTCACGGTAGTAATGCTCAGCAGGTGAACCTCAGGGAAAGAAGAAACACATATAGTGAAGTTCTGTGGTTTTGTGAAATTTACAGCAGAACCTAGAAAAGGTACTCACATTGTCTAGAGCTTCAAAATCAAGCTCTATATATACAGGCACAGGAAGCTCCTAATAGGAGGCAAGGCAAAGAAGGATTTTCCAGCTCCAAAGGTTGAATCAGAAGTGGTTAAAAAGTATAACAAATTTATTAAAAACAAGTCACAAGGCATATACAATTAGACTGTCCCAATCTTAAACTACTACAAGCAAAAAACTGTGTGTATCACAATCTCCAATGATTACTCTGTTAGTCCGGTAAGGAACAAGGCTCCGCCCCTTTTGTGACTTCACTACTTCAACGTGCGTTTCACCAATCACAGCTTGGCTTTTTCAAGGATCCTTTTGCACTTCATCCTCCTTTTTTTTGTCTAAATATAGAGCAAAAGTTGTTGTCAGGTGGAGTGTGATCACTAAAGTCACTGCTGTCCGTGCATAAAGGGATAGATTACAAATTGAGCTCTAAATTATTGTGCGCCAGTAAATGGGCTAATTCGCCTGTTTGCGGGCGTGCAATAAATAACCTTCCATCACAAGTGAGCTTGTAGCAGCAATTAAAGATAATAAAAATAACCAGAGTTCAGACCTCTGGTTAATTTTTAAAATGTGCCCCGACTGCCCCCCCAAAAATTTTGTAGTGCCTTTTGACAAATAAAACATAAGAGCGTTTTTTTAGAAAAACAAAAAAACTGCACTAAGCAGTTATAAGGGTTAAAAGCTATAAATATAAATATATATGTATATGCTTATATACATATTGTATGTGTATATACACATATAAGCACATAAATATATATGTATATATTCATATACATATATATCTAAATTTGCTGCCATCGCAATTGGAGCCTATGGAAGTGCGCTCTCGTTAGTGCAAAACTTCAGTGCAATGCGAACACAAGGTTGCGTTCACATTGCACCTAACTTGTAATACCAGTGCACATTTGTGTGCGCTTGTATTACTAAGTTGACCGCAAATATCACATTCGCAGAAGCAATATTTTCGCTCCACTTAAAATCTATCCCTATATTGTTGACATTTCCAGTATCCGCTTATACATCCAATCCAAACATTTCCAAATACAGCTCTGAACTTGAAAAACATATTTCAGGATCCAAATGTCTGTTGCTTCTAGAATTTTGTCTTTTGTTTATTGATATCCATTTCTCTACTACTGTACAATTTATTCATCTACCTAATGTACATAACACTTACCAACACATACAATTATCAGTGTTTTTTAAATAGTTGTATTGTCTATAACGTACAGTAGCTGGCTATGCACCATATTCTGTTCACTGCTTTTGACTCTGTCTCTCACCTTTTAAATTTTCACATTAGGTAAATGTTCAGGTTTCTTATTTTTAATTGTATATAAAAGGAAAAAAAATCTTCACACATACAGAATACCTAATTACTGAAGCAGTTAATTAATAGTGGTCATTTTAAAATTTGAGTATATTAATTAAGATTGTGAAATATTTTTTTTTATATTTAAGTAGCGTCATAGTGAGAAAACACCAGCTAGACTAGCGTAAGATTTCTGCATGAGATCAACACTGCCCCAAGTGTTTTGTTATCACAGAACACTACCAAACCATAGAATGATACATTTCTTAATTACTGGGTACATTTTCATAAAATCCTCATAGGTGCATTGTCTAAAAGAAATCACTTAGAGCTTAGAGCAGAATTAAGCTTAGTCTTGGATTATTTATTCAAACTACAGAAGATGTATTAACAGACATGTTGAAAATCTATCCTTTCTTGAGCTCAGGTAGGTTATTCTGGGTAGAATTAATCTACGCCCTGCAGCAGAGAAAGTCTTTATTATTACACGGCCCTTGGTAGATACATTGGTGGAGCTAATTACTAGACAAAGTTATTTGCTAGCTATCAACACATCATAGATTGCAAATGTTGCAATTATATTCACAAATTAATGAAAGTTGGCTAGTGCTACCAGCTGTCCCACATGTTTTCTGGGCATCATAATATATGTTTATTAGAGTTGTCAAGCTTCCCTCATTTTGTTGGACACATTAGTAAAGTACAGTATGACATTATTGTCATGGCAGAAGTGGACCCATATACTGAGGTACAAAGTAATAGAACCATCCAGAAACCCTTGGGTTAAACTGACCCATAAGCTTGTAAGTAAGTAGGGCTGAAAAAGGTATTACGTAGGAGGTACTGTAAATTGTAATATTCCAGCTCAAGTAGAGGAAACAAAAAGAGGTCAGCCAATGCCAATGGTCATAGACAGAAGGTCAGTCCCATAAGGTATCAATACAATAGAGCAAGAGTGGAATTTGGCAGGTATCCAAAAGACAGTTAGGTAGTTAAAGTTCATCAACAGCAAACAGCACCCAGGAGCAATGATTGCCCTACAGGTGTCAAAGGACTTCATATGTGTTATTTCAAGTTAGCTATTTGATCTGTTCAGAAACCATTTCTCTGATTGTTTAATAGACAATCCTGATCTGCTGTTATGAAATTGTGAGGGTGACAACGGTACAACGCCGTTAGTGCAGATAATAACACGTGTCATGATGCACACAATGCCATTAGTGCAGATGATAACTTGTGGTCTTGATGCACACAATGACTTTAGTGCAGATAATAACACATGGTCATGACGCACACAATGCCTTTAGTACAGATAATAACACATGGTCATGTTACACACAATGCCTTTAGTGCAGATGATAACTTGTGGTCTTGATGCACACAATGACTTTAGTGCAGATAATAACACATGGTCATGATGCACACAATGCCTTTAGTACAGATAATAACACATGGTCATGTTACACACAATGCCTTTAGTGCAGATAATAACGCGTGGTCATGATGCACACAATGCCATTAGTGCAGATAATAACACGTGTTCATGATGCACGCAATGACATTAGTACAGATAATAACACGTGGTCATGATGCACACAATGACATTAGTACAGATAATAACACATGGTCATGATGCACACAATGACTTTAGTACAGATAATAACACATGGTCTTGATACACACAATGTCTTTATTACAGATAATAACACGTGGTCATGATGCACACAATGACTTTAGTGCAGATAATAACACATGGTCATGACGCACACAATGACTTTAGGGCAGATAATAACACATGGTCATGATGCACACAATGCCATTAGTGCAGATAATAACACATGGTCATGATGCACACAATGACATTAGTGCAGATAATAACACGTGGTCATGACGCACACAATGACTTTAGTACAGATAATAACACATGGTCATGATGCACACAATGACATTAGTACAGATAATAACACGTGGTCATGATGCACACAATGACTTTATTACAGATAATAACACGTGGTCATGACACACACAATGCCTTTATTACAGATAATAACACGTGGTCATGATGCACACAATGCCTTTATTACAGATAATAACGCGTGGTCATGATGCACACAATGCCATTAGTGCAGATAATAACACGTGTTCATGATGCACACAATGACATTAGTGCAGATAATAACACGTGGTCATGACGCACACAATGACTTTAGTACAGATAATAACACATGGTCATGACGCACACAATGACATTAGTACAGATAATAACATATGGTCATGACTCACACAATGCCTTTAATGCAGATAATAACACATGGTCATGACGCACACAATGCCATTAGTGCAGATAATAACACATGGTTATGACGCACACAATTACATTAGTGCAGATAATAACACATGGTCATGATGCACACAATGCCTTTAGTGCAGATAAAAACACGTGGTCATGATGCACACAATGACTTTAGTGCAGATAATAACACATGGTTATGACGCACACAATTACATTAGTGCAGATAATAACACATGGTCATGATGCACACAATGACTTTAGTGCAGATAATAACACATGGCCATGACGCACACAATGCCTTTAGTGCAGATAAAAACACGTGGTCATGATGCACACAATGACTTTAGTGCAGATAATAACACATGGTTATGACGCACACAATGACTTTAGGGCAGATAATAACACATGGTCATGATGCACACAATGACTTTAGTGCAGATAATAACACATGGTCATGACGCACACAATGACTTTAGGGCAGATAATAACACATGGTCATGATGCACACAATGAGTTTAGTACAGATAATAACACATGGTCATGACGCACACAATGACATTAGTACAGATAATAACACATGGTCATGATGCACACAATGACTTTAGTGCAGATAATAACACATGGTCATGATGCACACAATGACATTAGTACAGATAATAACACATGGTCATGACGCACACAATGACATTAGTACAGATAATAACACATGGTCATGATGCACACAATGCCATTAGTGCAGATAATAACACATGGTTATGACGCACACAATTACATTAGTGCAGATAATAACACATGGTCATGATGCACACAATGCCTTTAGTGCAGATAAAAACACGTGGTCATGATGCACACAATGACTTTAGTGCAGATAATAACACATGGTTATGACGCACACAATTACATTAGTGCAGATAATAACACATGGTCATGATGCACACAATGCCTTTAGTGCAGATAAAAACACGTGGTCATGATGCACACAATGCCTTTAGTTCAGATAATAACACATGGTCATGACGCACACAATGACATTAGTACAGATAATAACACATGGTCATGACGCACACAATGAGTTTAGTACAGATAATAACACATGGTCATGATGCACACAATGACATTAGTACAGATAATAACACATGGTCATGATGCACACAATGACATTAGTACAGATAAATAACACATGGTCATGACGCACACAATGAGTTTAGTACAGATAATAACACATGGTCATGACGCACACAATGACCTTAGTACAGATAATAACATATGGTCATGACTCACACAATGCCTTTAGTTCAGATAATAACACGTGGTAATGCGCACACAATGCCTTTAGTACAGATAATAACACGTGGTCATGTTACACACAATGCCTTTAGTACAGATAATAACACATAGTCATGATGCACACAATGGGGCCTATTTATTAAAGGTCTGACAGTGAGGATCAGGTCCGCAAGACCTCGCTGAATGCGGAGAGCAATACGCTCTCCGCATTTAACATTGCACCAGCAGCTCACAAGAGCTGCTGGTACAACGCCACCCCTTTCTGACTCACGGCCAATGGGCCGCCAGTAGGGAGCTGTCAATCAATCTGATCGTACTTGATCGGGTTGATTTCTGGAGTTTCCTGTCCGCCTGCTCAGAGCAGGCGGACAGGGTTATGGAGCAGAGGTCTTTAGACCGCTGCTTCATAACTTGTGTTTCTGGCGAGTCTGAAGACTCGCCAGACACACAGGCCCACAAGCTCCGTACGGAGCTTGATAAATGGGCCCCAATGACATTAGTGCAGATAATAACACATGGTCATAATGCACACAATGACTTTAGTACAGATAATAACACGTATTCATGATGCACACAATGACTTTAGTACAGATAATAACACGTGGTCATGATACACACAATGCCATTAGGCATGATTCTCTGTAGCGAAGACATGATTCTCTGTAGCGAAGACATGATTCTCTCTAGCGAATCATGTCCGCTCAACATACGCTGTCTGCACTTATCATTGAACAAGCCTCTTAACGGCAGACGCTATACAGGATACAGAGTCCTCTGTACCCTGGGTTAGCGCAGGTCTCACTATAAGTGTCAAGACGGTGCTATTTCTGCATGCCTCAGCAGTGAAGTAGCACAGAAGTAGTGCTATAAGGGCCACCCCAGGCATGTGATAGATGGGTCAGGGTGTGCCAGTGATCACATGATTGTTAGCGGGGTGTTATACATGCTGAGATCATGCCTGTATGTAAAGTCAAGTATGATTGTTACTGTGTATAAAACCACTGTGACATACTTACAATGTAACCTAGATACTAGCATGCTGCAATTCATTCTGGTATCAGGCTCAGTGGGCTATTACTGGATGACTCAGGAGTGAGGCAGTCCAATGATTCCCAATAAAGTGCCCTTATGGGCAATTGACAGTCATAAATGCCCCATTCCCACACTGGCCCCGATGATCGAAAGTGCTATGAGGTGACAAAATATTCAAAGGGATCTGCCGCTATGTCGAGAGAGCTTGTCAGAATATTCCAAGCTCCCGACATAGCAGCATTGCAGAGAGGCATTTGCTATACATGCCATTGGTTGGTAATGCTGGCTTAGACAATACCCAACATCGCCTACCATATTGGTGATGTATAGTAAAGAATCCCTAGAATAATACTGCTGTCTGCCTAAAAACTAATCCTAATACTTCCAAACCAAAGTACCGCACGATTGCAAACTTACATTAAACTAATAAACATACTCACCAAAAAGAAGCTAACTATTAACCTCTAAGCCACCACATATCCACTGCTGCTATTTAACTATTAACCCCCTATGCCCCCACATACCCAAAACAAGTCCTAACTATTAACCCCTATGCCACCACATACCCACTGCAAGTCCTAACTATTAACCCCTATGCTGCCATAAACCCACCGCTAGTCCTAACTATTAACCCCTTATTCTACCTTAAACCCACTGCAAGTCCTAACTATTAACCCCCTATGCCTACATAAACCCACTGCAAGTCCTAACTCTTAACCCCATATGCCGCCATAAACCCACCACAAGTCCTAACTAATAACCCCCTATGCCACCATAAACCCACCGCAAGTTCTAACTATTAACACCCTATACCGCTTAAACCCACCGATCGTCCTTACTATTAACCCCCTATGCCACCACATACCCACTGCTGGTATCTAACTGTTAACCCCCTATACCGCTACATACCCACTGCTAGTATTTAACTATTAACCCCTATGCCCCCACATTCCCACCGCTGATATTTAACAATTATCCCCTATGCCACCGCAAGTCCTAACTATAAACCCACTATGACACCATAAACCCACCGATCGTCCTTACTATTAACCCCCTATGCCACCACATACCCACTGCTGGTATCTAACTGTTAACCCCCTATACCGCTACATACCCACTTCTAGTATTTAACTATTAACCCCTATGCCCCCACATTCCCACCGCTGATATTTAACAATTATCCCCTATGCCACCGCAAGTCCTAACTATAAACCCACTATGACACCATAAACCCACCGATCGTCCTTACTATTAACCCCCTATGCCACCACATACCCACTGCTGGTATCTAACTGTTAACCCCCTATACCGCTACATACCCACTTCTAGTATTTAACTATTAACCCCTATGCCCCCACATTCCCACCGCTGATATTTAACAATTAACCCCTATGCCACCGCAAGTCCTAACTATAAACCCACTATGACACCATAAACCCACCGATCGTCCTTACTATTAACCCCCTATGCCACCACATACCCACTGCTGGTATCTAACTGTTAACCCCCTATACCGCTACATACCCACTGCTAGTATTTAACTATTAACCCCTATGGCCCCACATTCCCACAGCTGATATTTAACTATTAACCCCTATGCCACCGCAAGTCCTAACTAATAACCCCCTATGCCACCATAAACCCACCGCAAGTCCTAACTATTAGCACCCTATAACACCCTATACCACCTAAACCTACTGATCGTCCTTACTATTAACCCCCTATGCCACCACATACCCACTGCTAGTATCTAACTGTTAACCCCTATGCCACTGCATGCCCACCGCAAGTCCTAACTATAAACCCACTATGGCGCCATAAACCCACCACAAGTCCAAACTATTAACCTTTATGCCACCATAAACCAACCGCAAGTCCTAACTAATAACACCCTATACCGCCTAAACCCACTGCTCGTCCTTACTATCAATCCCCTATGCCACCACATACCCACCGCTGGTATCTAACTGTTAACCCTCTATGCCGCTACATACCTACTGCTAGTATCTAACTATTAACCCCTATGCCCCTACATACCCACCGCTGCTATTTAACTATTAACCCCTATGCCTCCGCATGCCCACTGCAAGTCCTAACTATAAACCCACTATGACGCCATAAACCCACCACAAGTGCCAACTATTACCCCTCATGCCACCATAAACCCAGCGCAAGTCCTATTAACCCCCTGCACCGCCATAAACCCACTGCATTCCTATTAACCCCCTATGCCGATATAAACCCACCCCAAATTGTATTAACCACCTATGCCGCCATAAACCCACCGCAATCTCTATTTACCCCCATGCCGCCATAAACCACTGCAAATCCTAACTATTAACCCTCTATGCCGCCTAAACACACCACAAGTCCTAACTATTAACCCCCTATGCCCCATAAACTCATTCCAAGTCCGAACTAATAACCCCCTATGGCCCTATGCCACCATAAACCACAACCCCAAGCTAACCTAAGACCTTATCCCCTCTAAACTTAACTCCTTAAATTAAAAATATTTTTTTTAAAAATCTAACAACAAAAAAAGAAATCGAACCCTACTCTACCTAACCCCCCCCCCCTTCTAAACTAACCCCTCTAAACTAACCCCACTAAGTTACCAAAAATAAAAAAGCTGTTACAAAAAATAATAAACCCTATTTCTTTTGCAAGATGTACCGAGTCCACGGTTTCATCCTTACTTGTGGGATATTATCCTTCCCAACAGGAAGTGGAAAAGAGAGCACCCACAGCATAGCTGTCTATATAGCTCCCCCCTTAACTCCACCCCCCAGTCATTCTCTTTGCCGGCTCTAAGCAGAAA
The DNA here is from genome assembly GCF_027579735.1 of Bombina bombina. Taxonomy (NCBI): domain Eukaryota; kingdom Metazoa; phylum Chordata; class Amphibia; order Anura; family Bombinatoridae; genus Bombina; species Bombina bombina. The sequence goes on along the minus strand of NC_069501.1, from coordinate 50,777,896 downwards.
GGGTAAAGTGAAAGAGGTAATAAACTGTTAGTTTTTATATTTCTTCAAGCAAGAGTTTGTTATTTTTAAATGGTACCGGTGTTGTACTATTTACTCTCAGGCAGGAGATGGATGAAGACTGCTGCCTGGAGGATGATGATCTTAGCATTTGTAACTAAGGTCCACTGCTGTTCCCACAGAAGCTGAGGAGTACAGGAAAACTTCAGTGTGAGGAACGGTTTCATGCTATGCAGCAATGAGGTATGTTCAGTCATATTTTTTCTGGAGAGACTGTGAAATTTCAGAAAGACTGACATTATACCCAGGAGGGTAAGGGTAAGCAGTAATCCTAGAGCTAAAAAGAAGGGCATTACTTAGCTTGCTTATGGGGCCAATTACATATATGGTTGACACTGAATGTAAAATGTTTGTGTGCAAACATTTTTAGGATGGGAGTGCTTTAACGTTTTTTGTGGGCAATAAACGATTTGGGCCACTTTATTGGGGCACACATGGCTTATTTTTAGGGTCTTGCAACACACATGGCTAGTTATAACCGCTCTAGTGTGGTTCTTTAAGGCTCAGGGAACATCAAGTGAGATAGGCGGGGCCTATTTTCACGCCTCAGATGCGCAGTTAGTTTTATCAGCAAGGGACTCAGACTCGGTGGACATGAAAATATTTCTGACAGAGGTCAGGAAATCAAAGATTCTAGCCACCTGCCGAGCTCTTCATTCCATTCCACGGCCGTCAGTGGCTCAGTGTATGGAGGTAATCGGTCTAATGGTAGCGGCAATGGACATAGTTCCGTTTGCTCGCTTACATCTCAGACCACTGCAACTATGCATGCGCAGTCAGTGGAATGGGGATTATGCAGCTTTATCTCCTCAGATAAATCTGGATCAGGAGACCAGAGATTCTCTTCTTTGGTGGTTGTCACAGGATCACCTGTCCCAGGGAATGTGTTTCCGCAGGCCAGCGTGGGTTATAGTGACGACGGACGCCAGCCTTCTGGGCTGGGGTGCAGTCTGGAATTCCCTGAAAGCACAGGATTTGTGGACTCAGGAGGAGGCCCTCCTACTGATAAATATTAAGAGCGATATTCAATGCTCTTCAGGCATGGCCTCAGCTGGCTTCGGCCAGATTCATTCGATTTCAGTCGGACAACATCACGACTGTGGCTTACATCAATCATCAGGGGGGAACAAGGAGTTTCTTAGCGATGATAGAAGTTTCCAGGGTAATCCGATGGGCAGAGGCTCACTCTTGCCATCTATCAGCAATCTATATCCCAGGGGTGGAGAACTGGGAGGCGGATTTTCTAAGTCATCAGACTTTTCATCCGGGGGAGTGGGAACTCCATCCGGAGGTGTTTGCTCAATTGATTCAGCAATGGGGCACACCAGAATTGGATCTGATGGCGTCTCGTCAGAATGCCAAACTTCCTCGATAGATGCTCTAGCAGTATCCTGGTCGTTCAACCTAGCTTATATGTTTCCACCATTTCCTCTCCTTCCTTGTTTGATTGCCACAATCAAACAGGAGAGAGTTTCAGTGATTTTGATAGCACCTGCGTGGCCACGCAGGACTTGGTATGCAGACCTGGTGGGCATGTCATCTCTGCCACCATGGTCTCTGCCACTGAGGCAGGACCTTTTGATTCAAGGTCTGTTCAAACATCCAAATCTAATTTCTCTGCAACTGACTGCTTGGAGATTGAACGCTTGATTTTATCAAAGCGGGGTTTCTCTGAGTCGGTCATAGATACCATGATTCAGGCTCGAAAGCCTGTCACCAGGAAAATCTATCGTAAGATATGACGTAAATATCTTTATTGGTGCGAATCCAAAGGCTACTCATGGAGTAAGATCAGGATTCCTAGGATTTTGTCCTTTCTCCAAGAAGGATTGGAGAAGGGGCTCTCAGCTAGTTCCTTAAAGGGACAGATATCTGCTTTATCAATTCTACTGCACAAGCGTCTGGCAGATGTTCCAGACGCTCAGTCGTTCTTTCAGGCTTTAGTTAGAATCAAGCCTGTGTTTAAACCTGTTGCTCCGCCATGGAGTTTGAATTTAGTTCTTAAAGTTCTTCAAGGGGTTCTGTTTGAACCTATGCATTCCATAGATATTAAGCCTATATCTTGGAAAGTTCTGTTTTTAGTTTCTATCTCTTCGGCTCGAAGAGTTTCTGAACTATCTGCATTGCAATGCGACTCGCCTTATCTTGTTTTCCATGCTGATAAGGTGGTTTTGCGTACCAAACCTGGGTTCCTCCGTAAGGTTGTTACTATCAGGAATATCAATCAGGAAATTGTTGTTCCTTCTCTGTGTCCTAATCCTTCTTCTAAGAAGGAACGTCTGTTGCACAACTTGGACGTGGTTCATGCTTTGAAGTTTTATTTGCAGGCAACCAAAGTTTTTTATCAAACATCTTCTTTGTTTGTTGTCTATTCTGGTAAGTGTAGAGGTCAAAAGGCTATGGCTACCTCTCCTTCCTTTTGGCTGAAAAGCATCATCCGTTTGGCTTATGAGACTGCTGGACAGCAGCCTCCTGAAAGAATTACAGCTCACTCCACTAGAGTGGTGGCTTACACATGGGCTTTTAAAAATGATGCTCCTGTTGAACAAATTTGAAAGGCTGCGACTTGGTCTTCGCTTCATACCTTTTACAAATTTGATACTTTTGCTTCTTCAGATGCTATTTTTGGGAGAAAGGTTTTGCAAGCAGTGGTGCCTTCCGTTTAGGTTCCTGTCTTGTCCCTCCCTTCATCCATGTCCTAAAGCTTTGGTATTGGTATCCCACAAGTAAGGATGAAACCGTGGACTTGGTACATCTTGCAAAAGAAAACAGAATTTATGCTTACCTGATAAATTTCTTTCTTTTGCGATGTACCGAGTCCACGGCCCGCCCTGTCTATTCAAGACAGATAGTATTTTTTATTGAAAACTTCAGTCACCTCTGCACCTTATAGTTTCTCCTTTTTCTTCCTTAGCCTTCGGTCGAATGACTGGGGGATGGAGTTAAGGGGGGAACTATATAGACAGCTCTGCTGTGGGTGCTCTCTTTGCCACTTCCTGTTGGGAAGGATAATATCCCACAAGTAAGGATGAAACCGTGGACTCTGTACATCGCAAAAGAAAGAAATTTATCAGGTAACCATAAATTCTGTTTATCCAAAATAAAAAATCATAATACCTAACACTAAACTACATGCCCCATAAAAATAAAACAAAAAAACCCTAAACCCTAATTCTAAAATAAATTGCAATAGTCCTTAAAAACCCCTTATGTAGGGCATTGCCCTAAAGTGAGCTCTTTTTGCATAAAAGTTACAAAATCACCTACATTAAAGTAACCCCCCCAAAATAAATAAAAAATCTAGCTAAAAAAAATAGCCTAAGAAATAAAAATAACAAAGCCTATTCTTAGAAATAAAAAAAAAACATCCAACCCAAAAGTGTTACTCACATCTGATGAGGACTCCAGCTCCTCTTGATCCGACATCAGGCCAATTTTCCTCCAAGGTCCAGGCACCGGGGGCCCATCTACGAGGTGGTGGAGGCGGATTTCTGCTGCCTCTTCTGCGGGATCCGCTCCACAATCTTCTTCAACAGTTGGGCCCTCTTCATCCAGGCACCAGCGGCCCATCTTCACGGTGGCATAGGCGGACTTCTGTGGCTTCTTCCGTTGTCTCCACTCCGCATCTTCTTTTCTTTGACTCTCTTCAGGGAGCCCTCCTTTTAATGCGATCTCTGAGGCACACTGAAATCCTGGAACCCTCGTATATAGGGGTACCACTTCATTCTGGTCACTTGGCTATTTTCAATATTATTTCCTAAAATCTATCCACAAATTATACTTTTTTTTTTTTACAGTTTTTGCGGCACCTATCTCACATGCTATGAATTATAAATATAGCAATGGTATATTGTGAATCTGCTGGGCCTGCTGAAAAAAACAATATATAATTTGTGTTAATTACTCACTAAAAAATTGATTACAATAGGGGTTTACATGTAAGTAGCAAAAAAAGCTCAAAATTGGCTAAGCACTTGGGTGTAAAAAAAGGCTTAGCAGCGAAAGCGTTAATGAATGTAGCAAAGTTGCTTTTATCTCAGTCACATTTGAATCATTTTATATTGTAGAAAACTGCACCACTGGGCTGTTATGGTCTCATTTTTATCTCTCATTTCTACTATTGTAAATACGTGAAACTCTAAATCTTTGTGTAAACGCTGGGAAAATAATTTACCCTTTTCTTTAAACTTAATTTTTTTGGTCAAATAAGCATTTGCTTTCTCAGTAAATAAACTTGGCATAGCTATTAAAAACATAAAGCTAATTTGTGTGAACATTGCAAATGTTTTATCAGAGCAAATTTATCACCACTCCCATTTAACAAATAGGTATACTTACATGTCCCCGTGAATTTTTTTATTAGTATATAGCTTGGCAAAACTTTAAAGCTCATATATTTTTATTTGATCTCTCCATATGTTGTAACATTGAGAGAGTTGATACTTTCCCAGAACATATTCTCCGATAAGCAGACACCACTTGGCACCGTAGTGTATGTGGGTAGCTCAAAGCCACACCCCTCGGCATTGATATTTGCCCGTTGGATGCCAATGCTTTCATCAATATAGTGAGTCACCCTAGATAGGTGGTATCAGTAACACTGCTATGTATAGCAAGATAAATAGTGATAAAGTGTTTGTCAACATCGTATAAACTTAATGCAAGGACATTTTTTTTTTTTTTATGGCTGGCCACGTCCCCAGTAAGAACTATAAGCACATCTAAAAAAGGCAATGGGGAAATTTTTAGTGTACAGCTCTTCATCTCCTGCTGTCCTGCCAGGCAGGGTGAGGTTATGACTAGAGTTTGTGCTGTACATAACACAAATAACAGCAAGTTATTCATTACCTGTACATTTAGCTGTTGTTTTATATCAAAGAACTGGCTATTAAACCAGGCAGAGCTTTGCTAAGGTTTGCACAAAGTTCAGATATGGTTGAGAGGTTTATTTCTTTTGAATTGGATGCTGCTAATAACATACAATACTTCCCCTCCCCTAAATAATAAGGGTCAACGCATTTACGTATTTAACCCCTTGGTTGCCAACGTGGGATAAAATGTTTTGCAGTCTTTAGAGTTCCTGACTAGGAGAATATTACTTAATTCTTCTAACCATAGATTGTTAGGGAATTTTATTGCTAATTTTTGTTGCCTTGGTTTTGAAGAATTGTGTGTGTGACATATTTTCTGTAAATACATATTTCTCATTATAGTTTAGGATAGGCTGTGTTGTGCACATTTTTTTTATTAGATTTTCAGGATCTTGTGTGCCTATACCATTACAAAAAAACAAACATCATGTGAAGAGACTTTTCTATTTTTCCTTACACTGATATGTACCAACATATGTCTAGTTTGTGTATACGCGCTTTAAAGACAGCTAACTCCCCCCCCGCACCGCATACATCGCAGCTCAGTGGTAATGTTGGAAGACTTTTGCTGAAGTTTTTATATACTATGGGAGACACATTGTCACTCTTCAGCCCAGCGAGGTTCAGCCCAATTTTTTTGCATTTATCACCAGACTGACAGACTACAAGCCTGGCAAACCCAAATATGCAATTTCTCATCCATCTGACAATATTTTAAATATAGAGGCCCCTGAGCTGAATAAGGTTGGTGTCTGGTGACTATGCACATATGCTACCCCTGATTGGCTCAGCACTTGGCCAATAGAGTGTAGCTGCTGTGGAGCTAGCTTTAACTATGTGTTTAAATCCCTTCTGGGGGTTAAACACATAGTTATAGATAAGCAATAAGAACAATGTTACAACTTTACTTCCCTTTAAGTACATAACCCTTAAGATTGAGAAGATATTACTTGTTATGGGCCAGATTACAAGTGGAGGGGTAGTTAGCGCTCGTTTTCTAGAGTTAAAGAGAAAAAAAAATTCCGCTTGGAGACTCTCACTTGTATTACAAATTAAAAGTAAAAATTTTGCGCTCTTGCATTCGTAAAGTTGCTGTAACAAATAGCCTTTGAGAAGTCGCAATCCCAAAATTGCTTTCTCCTATAGACTTCAAATGAAATAAAAAAGTAAAAAAAACGCCTGAGGAAACCACTGTGTTAGCAGAGAAACGCATTTTATAGGGAATGAATGTTTCAACCCCTTTGTTTTAATCATTTTATGGTTTTATATTAAACAATTGATTTTCATACATATGTATCTGATTTGTATGAATCGAATTCCACCTGCTTTATACTTTGGAGGAAGCTGTCTAACCTTTGCTCATTGAGCTGGAGCACTGTGAGTCTCCAGAACGCCTCTACCAGCACAACAGAGTGCTGCAACCTATTGTGAGTACCCTGCACTACTATTGTTCACACTGGTTGTTTAACTACTTATATGCACATGAAACGCCCTCTGATTTATTCATCTAGGATCTTAGAGGATAAGGCTACCATTTGGATTACAGATTGTTCAGGCTTAAGGCTGTGACACACTGCAAGCGATGCAGCACGAGGCGAAACGGCTGCTTCACACCACATCGCTTCTAAAGTTCAAATATTTCATCTCTGGGTTCTCAGCTACGCAACCTGATGCAGCAGAGTGCTCAGAGATGAAAAGGCAGGACACACTGAGCGCGCACAGCTGCATCTACACGCTGCTTGCCACTCCGCTTGCCACTCCGCTTGCCGTGTGTCACAGCCTTTATACTCAGAGGGTTGGATCAAGTGTTATATACCTACAGTATTTGGTAGTTCTCACCATCCACTTCCTTTTTTTTTTATTTCTTTTTATGTAATCACTGCGTTTGGACTTACCTAAAGTATTTTACACTAGTATAGAACATTGTTTGCAACTACATATTATTTATATTTTATATTGGTATTTTTTATCCAAATTCATTAAATATCCATTTCTAATTTTGCTCATTGGAAGCTCTTTTACCTATGTTTTTATATGCATCACATATTTTGATATGCATCACATATTTAGTGAAAGTCAATCCTAACGTTTGTGAAAGTTCGCTCAGTTCCAGGAGCCAGGCTAGGCCGGTAAGGTATTGGTGGCCCTCCGGCTTTTATCACATCTGCTTGACAAAATATGCATTGTCATGTTCAATGTAGATTATTTAAAGTATTTTAAATATCTTAAAATTAATGTATTGTTGCTTGCTGTGCTTATTATTTCAAACGTATTTTAAACATAAATATATTTGAAAAGATTAAATACCTTTTACTCTATAGATATGTACAATACTTTAGACAATATGCATTGTACATGACTATACATATAATTGAAACATTGACCCTAAACTGCCATATCCTAATACTAACTTTAGAAGTTAAGGCCCTACATATAAATATTCAATATTTAAAATGATTCATAGTCATGTAGAATGCATATTATTTAAATGTTTGCATATAAATTAAAATGTAGTTAATGATGCTTGTTGTGTTTTTTATTTGCTATTACAGACAGTATAATTAACAATATAGTTCTACATAACTGCATGCCTGTTATGTAAAATTATAATTTAATGGTACTTACTACTATAAAATAAATATATATTAACATATATATCTATGTTATCACTAATAAACACAAGCTAACATACATACATTTTGATTTATATGCAATACTTAAAATAATATTTACTATACAGTACATGACAATGCATACCATTTAAATATTGAATATCAATGCAAGACCAGACTACATTATATCTACAATGTTTAAAATAAAATCATGGTCATGTATAATGCATAATAGTTTAAGTATTGGATATAAATACAATTTAGATATTCTTGCTTGTTTGTGTTTATTAATTTAAATATAAATATATTTTTTAAAATATATATTTATATTATAAAAGACACTTGCATTATAATTATAGTATTACATAACCGCATTCCTGTTGTGTAATAATACTTATGTAATACTAATGTAATTTTGTAACATAAACATACATTTTCAAAAATGTATTTATGTTTACAATAATAAACACAACAACAATACAGGTATGGGGGTGGTTAGGGGATTATGCCATACACCCCTACCTCCCAACGCAAACTAGAACTACACTACCTAACACCTAACCCCCCTCTGAACTAAAGCCTCTAAGGTACATAAAAATAAAAAATAAACATTTACAATAAAATAATAAGACAATAACCAAAATAAAAAAATACCATTATACCTAACACTAATCTACATGCACCATTAAAAAAAAATACCCAAAACAAACAAAAAACACTAAATATAAATTACAATAGCCCTTAAAAGGGCATTTTATAGGGCATTGCCCTAAAGTCAATACAGCTCTTTTTATTTAAACAAATTACAACACTCCCCTTTACAATACAAGTAACCTGACACCCACCAAAATAATAAAGTCTAACTACAAAAACCTATCCTTAAAGGGACATGAAAACAACTTTCCTGTTCACTTCTATTATCAAATTTTCTTCATTCTCTTGGTATCATTTTATGAAGGAGCAGCAATACAATACTGGTCTATAACTGAACACATGGGTGAGCCAATGACAAGCAGTATATATATGCAGCCACCAATCAGCAGCTAGAACCTAGGTTCTTTGCTTCTCCTGAGCTAACAAAAGAAGGAAGAAAATTTAAATTATAGAAGTAAATTGAAAAGTTGTTTAAAATTGTATGCTCCTTCTGAATCATAAAAGAAAAAAAATTGTGTTACATATTGTTTAAAATTTAAAATAAAAAATCCTATTCTTTAAAAAAATAAAAATCCCTAGCTATACCCAAAGTTTTAACTCACCATGCGAAAATCCAGCTCCTCTTCATCGATGCTGGAGCCCTCTTAATCCCGGGTCAAGGTCTGCATCTGGAATAAAGAGGGCCCGACATTGAAGAAGATTGCAAAGCGGAGGATTTTCGCGTGGTGAGTTAAAATTTCGGCTTTAGTTAGGAGTTTTTTTTGGCATAATTTTTATTTAAAGAATAGGATTTTTTGTTTAATTTTTAGTAGTTTTTTTAGTTAGAGTTTATTATTTAGGGGGGTGGGGGGGTTACTTGTATTAAATAGGGGGGTGTTGTAATTTTTGGTTAAATGTAATGTGTGAGGGTTGTGGCAGTTTAGGGGTTAATAGTGTAGGGTACTTGATGTGGACTAGTGACGGTATAGGGGTTAATAGCTTAGATAGGTACTTGCGGTGGGCTAGTGGCGGTATAGTGGTTAATAGTTTAGATGGGTACTTACATTGGTTATGTGGCGGTATAGGGTTTAACAGGATTGATTCTTGTAGTGGGTATGTGGCGATATAGGGGTTAATGGTTTGGATGGGTACTTGCGTTAATAATGTGGTGGTATAGGGGTTAACAGAATAGATACTTGCGGTGGGTATGGGGCGGTATAGGGATTAACAGGATAGATAGTGAAACATTATTTGGTGGAAATAGACTAAGGGCATTAGGACTTAACAGAGCAGTAAAACCAAGTAATTGGCAAGATAACCCATAACTACAAGTTATGGAACAGACTCAAATTGTGGTGCTCAAGAAACAGGCTCAGTACTAAATATAAAAAGCTGACTAAGTACTGCATATAAGGAGGCAGGGTCAGTACTGGATATAAGGAAGCAGGCTCCATACTCGATATAAGGAAGTAGGTTCAGGACTGGATATAAGGAAGCAGATTCTGGGTAGAGATTTTTGTTTTCCAAAACTGGATCCAGCCTTAGGGGCTGATTTATCAAACAGTCAATCTGCCCCAATGCATCTGTTTACACGCAAGCCTTTACGCTGCTCCTTAACTCATACGCCTCCTCTGAGGCAGCAGACAGCAATCCGCCCGATCGTATAGCCCGATCGTATATGATCAGGTTGATTGACACCCCCTGCTAGCGGTCGATTGGCCATGAATCTGCAGGGGGTGGCATTGCACAAGTAGTTAACCAGAACTGCTTGTGCAATGTTAAATGCCGACAGTGTATGCTGTCTGCATTCAGCGATGTCTGGCGGCCATGATTTTTTAAGGACATGTTGGCATTCAGCAATGTCTGGCGGACATGTTTTCTAAGCAACCAAGGTTCCTTAGAAAATGGTTCTTCTAGCTATACAGCACTAGTCTAGTTTTACCATAGAGTTTTAAGGCAGAAAGTTTCAGTTAATAAATTATAAAGGTACAGTTTCATTGCATAACATTGTGCAAACACAGCTGCTAAACTGTATGTAGATATTTCAAGACATGTGAACACTCCTGAGCATACTTTGGAATGTAGCCAAGTTTCCATAAAGTATACTAAGAGAAATCCAAAACAATGATGATAGAAGTAAATGGAAAGTTTTTAAAATTGTATGCTGTATCTAAATCATTAAATTGTAATTTCAATTATTATGTTTCTTTACGGTCCCTATAACCAAACTCTGAATTGTATCAGTAAAGTGAGATTAAGCCCATTGAGGCTGGGTAGCTGATTCATGATGTAGTACTACAGTATCTCTCTCTCTTTTTCTCTCTCCTTTTTTTCATTGGTTCCTTTAAGTTGCCTCTTTCCAATTATGTCAAACATAAACGAGCCAGACCAAACCTTTATTCCAGTATATTCAGCAAAGAAACAGTTAATTTTTCCATTTTGAAAATGAATACCAATGAGTTGTTTCTTTTGATCATTTGTTTTCTTCCTATATTTCCACATTGTTCAAATTGTCTAAAATGTGTCTTTTGAATCTCAGCTAATTACTCATTCCTTATTAATTATGGTACAGTGGAAATTTCTGGTATGTACGTTCTTGGAGTGCAGTACCAAGCTATAAGCTAGGACAACACGTTCCGGGCTTATATTTCTCTTACATGCTGTTGGAAAATGCTACACACAATTTGCCAAAAAGCTATGTTCGGCTGAAACATGAAGCAGATCTGAATGCAGTCAGTCTGAGCACAGCCAAAAGAGGCCTTAAAGCAGTAATTCAACTTTCAAAAGAAATGTTTATCCCATATGTACGTTAGCAGTAAACAGCCTTCTCTTTTTATAGTGGAGGCGCATGCATCATAACTCTCTATTTTCCAGAGATACCTTCCACACCAAGCATAGCAATACATTGCAGTTGACTACACTATTGCACTCAAGGGGTTAATGGAATGTTGGGACATTATAAAAATGGGTGGGGATTTAGCAATAGAAGTTTTTGACACAGTTTAGAGATATTGTGCTGTATCAGGAAGGATATATATATACTATATATACTGCTTTGTCCAACATTCTTCTTCTTTATTAGGTAAAAAGGAAGCCAGAAGACAGCAGCAACATTTCAGGCCTACATAGCCCTTACTCATGCATGCTGTCTTCTGGCTTCCTTTTAACCTAATAAAGAAGAAGAATGCAGGGGGAGTTACAGGACCTTATTGATCAGTGTGCACTTTGAAAAGTTTTTTGGGACATACACAGTGCTGTGCCTTGCCTTTGAAATATTATATGTATATGTATATATATATATATATATATATATATATATATATATATATATATATATTCAAAATAGAAAAGGGAAGACACCATAGGACTTAGGAAAATCCTATATAAAGCGAGGGAATTCAGCACTCTTTTGTAATCAGATTAATTTATTTAGCAAGATACATTATATGTGGAATTCATATGCACATATCCATACAACACATAAAAAAGTTTTCTGCACAATTAGCTGTCCAGCAAAGGAAAGACTACAAGATTATATCAATGCAAACTCAGTCTAAACTAATAGCATACCAGGTAATAAAGCATGCTCAGTAATTAACAAAACATGTGCACTAACAGTCAATCTGCATAATAACATAGCAAAACTGCCAAATTTTCAAACATTTGCAGGGATTGGAACAAAGAAATTCATAAGCTTGTAGATTCAAAGCCAAAGATACTTTGCATATTCAGGGGTTACTTTAAGCAACAAGTTATTGTGTAGCAGTTCTCAATCGCTAATAGCGTGGAAGTTTCAAAGAATGGTTTGCAAAAAAGTTTGTCAGCAAAGTCTAAAATTCGTTGTACTGTTAAGGAAGTTAGCTGTACACATTAAATGCAGATGGAGGCAAAGAGTGGGTTTCGCTTTCACCCGTCTCGTGCTAAACACCACATACCTGTCTCCAAATTACGATGCACAAGATTTTCTTAGCGTTCTTACCAAAACCTCAAATGGATATCTGTACTCACAGGTGTCCTCATCCAACGCCGCTTACCTGCGTCAGGTTGTACACTTCATAAGGTTCTAACAGCTGTTAGCCTGAAAGACCCGAATCCTGAGGTCGTCCTTAGCTGCCTGCACACTTTTTCCAATCCGATCTCCCAGGTAGATGCGAACCCTCTTGTGTCACTTTTCTCCTCCTGAGATTTGTATCAGTTAGAGATGATGCTGCAACTGTGAGTTGTTAGCCATAATTTCTTTCTTTCCTTGATAAATGATCCAGCTACTCAGGTGTCAAGTAGCATTTGAAACTTTGCCATTCTCTGGAACAGTAGCTTGGATAGCTTATGAACATTAACTTTGCCAAATAAGTGCTGGGTAGCAAAGAGTGCAGAAAGCTGGTTAAAAGGAGCTTGCCAACGTACGTTTCTCCCCATTTGCTCCAACATACAGGGGCTTTGTCAGGGCTAGTGATAATGCTATACAGGTGCTCTTATGTATACCTATATGCCCCTTGGAAAAAGCGTGCAGGCAGCTAAGAATGACCTCAGGATTGGGGTCCTTCAGACTAACAGCTTAGGAAGTGTACAACCCGACGCGGGTAAGCAGCGTTGGATGAGGTTGAGGACATCTGTGGGTACAGATATTCATTTGAGGTTCTGGTAAGAACGCTAAGAAAATCTTGTGCATCGCAATTTGGAGACAGGTATGTGCTGTTTAGCACGAGACAGGTGAAAGCGAAACCTGGTCTTTGCCTCTATTTGTATTTAATGTGTACAGCTAACTTCCTTGACAGTGCAATGAATATCAGACTTTGCTGACAAACTTTGTTGCAAACCATTCTTTGAAACTTCCACACTATTAGCAATTGGGAACTTCTACACAATAACTTGTTGCTTAAAGTCACCCCTGAATGTGCAAAGTTTTTTACGTTGTTTGGCTTTGAATCTACAAGCTTATGAATTTCTTTGTTCCAATCCCTGCAAATGTATTGCGGTTTTACTATGTTATGCAGATTGACTGTTTGTGCACGTTTTGTTAATTACTGAGCATGCTTTATTACCTGGTGTGCTATTAGTTTAGACTGAGTTTGTATTGATATAATCTTGTTGTCTTTCATTTGCTGGCCAGTTTATTGTGCAGAAAACTTTTTATGTGTTGTATGGATATGTGCATATGAATTCCACACATAATGCATCTTGCTAAATAAATAAATTTAGATAAAAAAGAGTGTCTCACATTACTGGGAAATGGGAAAAGCTATGACACACGAGTTGATGCTGGCAAAATGGGACGCAGCTCTACATAAGTGATTGACAAATTAAATTTTTTTTTTTTTTTCTCTCCCTTCTTTTCCTCCCTCTCTCTCCTTTACCCGCTCTGTTGATTCTCAGAGATGTACAACTACTACATGTCACGACTCAGAAGGTTGTAACTTTTTAGATATACAAAAAAGGGTTACGGGGCACTTTTAACTTTTAATTATATCTGATTTCTGTTTCTGTTAAAATGTTTTGAATTGTCTTGGGGATTGATAGTCCCAGTTAGAATATACAATATTGTTTACTTATTGTTATAGATAATGTTTAAAAAAAAAATGAAACTGATGGAGCGTATATGGACATACAGTGCACTTAGCATACCTAGGTAATGAGGTCAATATACCAATATTTTGATAAAACATATTTATACTGAATGATCTATTATTCTTGTAACTTTATCATGCTATATTTCAATAAAGCTCTTTTGAAAAAAAAAAAGAAAAAAAAAAAAAGAGTGTCTCAGGAACTTAAACGCTATAGATGCAGTGCCTGCCCGCTGATCGAATTTCTCACCAAATACGATCCAAATGATACTTCAGTACAGGTTAGAATGTGGGTGGCGCCCGTGGGCTAACTGTATATGAAACTACCTTACTTAATAATAAAATTATTACAAATTTAAAAAATAATCAATAATATTAGGTCTCTAAATAACTTTCAGTAAGCAAATAGATTCGCACAAGTATTCTGTAGTAGCCAATTAATAAATTTATAAAAAATATATGAAACATTTATTAACATTAAAACAAATTAAAAAGGCATTCGTAAAGAGTATTTTTAATTCAGGAATATATATATATTCATTTTCCCTATAATAGTTTCAGTCTTTAAATAGATATATTAATTATGCTTATGAAGTGTTAATGAAAATGCTTATTTAGTGTTAATGATTTGACACTGGTGTCTTTTTAATTTGTTTTAATGTTAATAAATGTTTCATATATTTTTATGAATGAAGTGATCTTTTAATTGGTTACTACAGAATACTTGTGCGAATCTATTTGCTTACTGAAAGTTATTTAGAGACCTAATATTATTGATTATTTTTTAAATTTGATCAATTTTTAATAATTTTATTTTTAAGTAAGGTAATTTCATATGCAGTTAGCTCACAGGCGCCACCCACATTCTAACCTGTACTAAATAAATAAATTTGATTACAAAAGAGGGCTGAATTCCCTTGCTTTATATATGATTTTACTTTTATGGGCATTTGCTTAGATCACTTTTAGATGATTTTCCTGAGCAACCTCACTTTTTTGTGCGCAGCTCTGCCATGTTATTTGCCTGTTGTATTTGTGGAACAGTCGCACTTTTTCTGTTTCCTAAATTCCACAATTGCTTTACAAACCTTTTTTTTTTTTTTTTCTTCTTCTCAGAAAAACATCAACAGATTTAAAACGCGTTGGCGTTGACCACTTACACCTTCCTTTTCTCACATAAGCACAGCTGGCTATAGCATCTGTTGGCTGACCCACCTGTTCCCCAGAACAGATAGTTATAAATACAAGCCAATATCAGGGTCTTTGTAATGTGTAGATGGGAATCAAACACACAGTATATTCCATACACCTCTGTTATCTTAATGTATCTTATATATATGTCTAGGTTAATTCTACATTTTCTTTGGCAAAACAAATTAGGAATAGCCAGTTATTCTGCTCTAATTTTCCCTGCAGCTGTACATTTTGTGCTGTGTACTTAAATCTAAATGTACTATTTTCCCCCCAGATGCATGTGTATACAAAGTCCAAGGCTGGCACACCAAAATAGGCAAAGGTACAACAAACTCAGTATAACTTTATACTGCAAGAAGGGTTTGTTTTCAAATTGCTGCTTGCTGCCAATACATATAGACAGAAAGATGACCTGTTGGAAACACAGAACTGTAGGTTAAAGTCAAGCTTAGCCTGTGAATTCAGCCTTATAGTGCTTGGCCAGAGCTGCATACCGTGGTATGTTTATAATCGTGGGATGTTTGCATTCTCAGATCAGAATGTTCATTATGCTTTTTTGGAACTGTGATATGCGCGGTCTTCCAGTTCCACATTTTTCTGCTTCAGGGCTCAATGTCTTTACTTTGTATGCATATTAAGTGATTTTGTATTGCCTCTGACCATTTAACCCTTGAATAGAATAGCTCGCTGAAATGTATGGCTGTGGATTTGGTTGCTGGCTGTAAGGATTTTTACATAGTTGTTTTCTTTAACTCTATCTCCTTAGATTTTGTTGTTACTGGCCAAAAAATACTTTAGGGAAACTTTAAAAAATAAATTACCACTAAAACAATCGCCCTACTCCCTCACACACACACACACATTCGCTAAAGATGGAGATATGAGTGTGGCCTAGTGAATATGAGCAATAAAATAACGAATCAATTGTAATGGCTTTTCTACTCATACTTAAAGAGAAAATAAATCTTATACAGAATTCTCAACTTTTTTAATATAATTTAAAGAGGCATGCACCCCTGTTTGTTTGATTGACACAGACGAAGATTCACCCAAAAATAAAACCTCTCTTGTGCAAAGAAAGATTAAACAATCTATTCACTTACTTCAGGTTGCTTAGTTGAGTCACTAAATTGTTAAGTATCTCTTTATGACTTAGTGAATAAGGTCCGTGGCATAAGAACAAATAGAGAGACGTAGAAGCAGTTTTAGTGAATCCAGAACACTAAAGAAACACAAAAATGAAAGAATTGGATAATAATTCAACAAAGGGCAGTTTAAACCCATTCTGTAACATATTAACAATTTACAACTATGGTTGTCAGCTCAGCATGAGTTTTCCTCAATTAACTGAGTAATAAAGTTACAGGTCACTATTATGATAACATTAATGTTTGGAATAAAAGAATACAATGAAAATGTAATCATCTTTTATTGTCACTTGTTAAACTTCAGTTTCCTAGCAATAATACATTATCCATTTTTATCAAAACTGATTTCCTCCTCACGTGGACTCACAGTGTCATATGGATATTTATGGTCACTTAGTATACTGTGGTTCTGCTTTTATCCTCTCGTGAGACATGTCACTTGGTAGTCACATACGGTCACCTAGGTGTGTTGACTTTTAAAAGGACAGTTAATGCTTTGAGATTGTAATATGAAATGTTTAATTATTTGTGGTTTAAAAAAAAACAACAAAAAACTTTCAAATAGTTTTATTAATTTTGTCCCTTTTTCAGTCATTTAAAGGGACATGAAACACTAAACATTATTCAGATAGAGCATACAATTCTAAACAACTTTCCAATTGACTTATGTTATCTAATTTGCTTTGTTCTGATGGTACCCTTTGTTGAAAACCATAGGTAAGATCAGGAGCAGCAATAAACTTCTGGGAGCTAGCTGCTGATATATACCCCCTGTCATTAGCTCACCAGATCTGTTCAACTAATTCCCAGTAGTGCACTGCTGCTCCTACAACAAAGGATTCCAAGAGAATAAAATAAATCTGCTAATACATGCAAATTGGAAAGTTGTTTAAAATTGTATGCTCTATTTAAATTATGAAAGAACATATTGGAGTTTTATGTCCCTTTTAAGTGTTGCCCTCGAGGACAATCCAAAATATTGCTGTAAAATGTAGTGCCTTTTTAAGACGTAAAGTAAATTATTATTGTTAGTAGTAGTGCAGCAAAATCTGCATGATAAGGTCCACTATCTGTGCATCCTTAGCTTAGAACGCCATCAGCTTAGTGCACGCTCAGCTTAGAACACTATTGTTTTAGTGCACCCTTAGCTTAGAACACCATCAGCTTAGTGCACGCTCAGCTTAGAACACTATTGTTTTAGTGCACCCTTAGCTTAGAACACCATCAGCTTAGTGCACGCTTAGCTTAGAACACTATTGTTTTAGTGCACCCTTAGTTTAGAACACCATCAGCTTAGTGCCCCCCTCAGCTTAGTGCACGCTCATCTTAGTGCACCCTCAGCTTAGAACACCATCAGCTTAGTGCACCCTTAGCTTAGAACACCATCAGCTTAGTGCACGCTCAGCTTAGAACACTATTGTTTTAGTGCACCCTTAGCTTAGAACACCATCAGCTTAGTGCACGCTCAGCTTAGAACACTATTGTTTTAGTGCACCCTTAGCTTAGAACACCATCAGCTTAGTGCACGCTCAGCTTAGAACACTATTGTTTTAGTGCACCCTTAGTTTAGAACACCATCAGCTTAGTGCCCCCCTAAGCTTAGTGCACGCTCATCTTAGTGCACCCTCAGCTTAGAACACCATCAGCTTAGTGCACCCTTAGCTTAGAACACCATCAGCTTAGTGCACGCTCAGCTTAGAACACTATTGTTTTAGTGCACCCTTAGCTTAGAACACCATCAGCTTAGTGCACGCTCAGCTTAGTGCACGCTCATCTTAGTGCACCCTCAGCTTAGAACACCGTCAGCTTAGTGCCCCCTTAGCTTAGAAAACCATCAGCTTAGTGCACCCTCAGCTTAGAACACCGTCAGCTTAGTGCATCCTCAGCTTAGAACACCATCAGCTTAGTGCCCCCTTAGCTTAGAAAACCATCAGCTTAGTGCACCCTCGGCTTAGTGTACCCTCATCTTAGAACACCATTGTCTTAGTGCACCCTTAGCTTAGAACACCCTCAGTTTAGTGCACACTCAGCTTAGAACACTATTGTTTTAGTGCACCCTTAGCTTAGAACACCCTCAGTTTAGTGCACGCTCAGCTTAGAACACTATTGTTTTAGTGCACCCTTAGCGTAGAACACCATCAGTTTAGTGCATGCTCAGCTTAGAACACTATTGTTTTAGTGCACCCTTAAGTATAACACAAATAGGTAAGGTAAAGTGCTAGACCAATCCTACTATGCCTAACTATAGTAACTGTCTCCTCCCTAGACAATTCAAAAAATAAATAAATAGAACAATGGGTGTAGAAGGCGCTAAAAAGCTGTAGGATGTATAGATAGGTATGTATCACCTTATATAAAATAGACTAATGAGCCAGTATTACCATAAAATCACAATTTTAATAATCTTATAAAAAAACAAAAATGGCTAAAACACACAATCCAGATATAAGATCTATGTCTCACAATGGCTAAAAAATAAATGTCATTACCAGATATGCATTCACACTTATCACTCAACATAACAATCTCTCAGAGTCATATGACACATAACATGTATAGCGACAATATGTTAATGCTAGTAGTCGTAAATGTCCAGCAGTTAATGTCACTTATGGGGATCCCCAAACAAGATTCATGAAATTTCTGAAATTTATATGGGCAAAACTATATATAGTCTGAGAATAACATGTAGATGTATTTTCTAAAGTTTAATTAGTTGTTTAAATATTGACAAAATAAGTGTAACGTTTTAGTGTCTATAAAACAATGGGAGCTGCCATGTTGTAACTTAGGTTACTTTCTCTGCTGTGGCCAATAAGGATCAGTTATAAATTGGTCACTAGAGTGTGCAGCCAATGGGTGTGTGGAATATAACCGTGTTCAGCAATTCCATTTCTAACAGGAACTGAAAAGCTCACAATTTCAGAATGGAATTGCAGGAAATTGGAACAAATAAATAATGAAAGTATATTGCAGATATATATATATATATATATATATATATATATATATATATATATATATATATATATATATATATACCGGTACTGTATATATATTATCATTTTATTTTACTATCTCATAGGGTTTAATGTTTCTTTAAGGGGTTAAGCTCATTGATAAAAATAAATTACATGAGCAAACTGTGTTACAGAGTTCATTTAAAGGGAGATAATGATCAAATATGTTTTTATTTCTATCTAAAAGAGAATGTAGGCAGTAAAGTCTCAGGACCAATTCATGCCCTTTCTGTTGATTTTTCTTTAAATGTAAACAGCTTTTATTTTACTTTTTCATGTAACAAACAAGTTTTAGAAGTTTTACTCAAAATTTTGAGTAATATGTCCCTATACAAGTAATAGTTTTATAGATTTTTTTTTTCTAGTTCTCTACCAAATACTTTTTTAAGTTTCATACCAACTACTACTAGATTTGCTTTACAAAGAAAAACAAAAATGCACAATTTTCGCAGCTGCTTAAAAATTTAACATAAATGTCCTTTTCTGCATAATTGCTCTAAATGATACATTTTTAATCAGGGGCCGCACAACTTACAAACACCGGCTTTTGTGCACGGACTGGAGTGTCGCACTTTGAAGAGTTTTTTTTTTTTCTATGGGTCTCATGTCATTTTTTTTTTTTTACGGAGCAGACCTGTTACTTTTTTTTTTTGCTTTGAAGGCAACTGCATATAAGATTGTTACATCTCCACAGAAACAGGTGTCTCATTAGCGCTGCCTTCCAGCAATTGCTTTGTAGAGTAAAACAAATGCATGATGGGACACAGTGGCCCTATCAAGGGTACACAACGAGGAATCTGGGAAAACTCAGCTAGGAGTGGAATGACTGCATGCCGTTAGTGAAGAGAGACTCGAACTGTCATTAAGCATAATTAAACCTAATAGCAACTGTAAACTGTTTCTTACCTTCAACTTCCCTGCAGTGTACGCAAAAGAGCATTAACAAAGTGAATTGGGACATTAATTACTATCTTTCACAATAAAGGTACCGTCTGGAAGGGATAGTCTCATAAATTAAACATTGTAGTGTATGCAAGCCTAAAATATATGAAAATTCATTCAAATTAGGAACAAATTAGAGATCATTTTAGTGGCACGAAAATGATGCTTTCGTTAATCATCAAAATAAGTATGATGGATAAATGACTCCTTTACTTGATGGACTTTTGGAAGAGAAACAAATATTCTATAAACTTTGCCTTCTGCAGTTTTCGTGTGGGGCTGTTCAAGATTGTGTAAAAAGAAAATACCAAATATGTGTTCACTTTTGTGCGCAACTACACCGGGCAATGTGGGATGCGGTGCGAGGTGCTTATTTCCCACTACTGGGCCGACGTTTTCAATGAGAATTTTGCACCATGACGTTCTCCATCAACTGAACCTTTTTTATATTTTTTTTAGGATAACCTTTATCTCCTCAAACAAATACTTTTCTGGATTTTATCCCAGATACTGAACCTGCTCATAACCCTCTTAAAAAACAGGCAAAATAAATAATGAAAGTGCATTGCAATATTTTTTAAATTGTGAGTAGTTAAACATTTTTGGCCGGATTACGAGCGGATCAGTATTTATTGCTCCAGATCACAAGCTAACTCAGATAGAACTAAGTAAACTATTTGTGCGCATAGGGTAACACTTGTTTTACAAGTTAAAATTAAAAAAGATTTTGCTAACCCGAAGCCCGAAAACAGTCGAACCTCGAATAATGCACATGCATTAACCTATTCCCCCATAGAAGTCAATGGCGCAAACAAACAAAACTAACACCCTACTGGCAAGCAAACGTGATCGCATTTTCTCAAGTTCGCTAACCTGACATGAAATTATGAATATTTAACATTCCAATGTTCTGCACATAGCAGAATATGTTCTATTTATTCAAAAATACACATTTCCACATATATCTGATGGTATTTTAATACAATATTTATCTGAACCTATATATCAATATGGTGAGAACAAAAAGGCAGACACTCAGTTAGTTCAAATTCAAATTGGTTTACTTCATGGGCAGCAGTACAGACAGAGCAACGTTTCGGGGCTCACACCCCCTCCTCAGGCTCAATACAAATTAACAAATCTTCCATCTTTAAATAGCCATATATACCATGCCCACCTCTGACCTCATAGACAATACCCACAACAAGGCAGGTTTGTCAAATATACAGGTACCTGATTATACATAATGCAAAAAATAAATAAAAGCAATAAAGCTAACAAACTAAATATGTCTATGAAACAATAAATCTAAACAATCACTTTTCACACAATATTAAATCTTTCATCTTTAATTTTTTAATTTTTCGGTTTTCTTACATTTTAATTTTCAATTATAATCTTAATATAATTTCTCAGAAGCGGCTATCACTATTCACTTATATATTTACTTTTGAAAAAATAATACGAAAAGAACATTATTATTTATAAAAGGATAGCTAAATTATAATCCCTGTTAAGGCCTTTAGGATGCATTGTACTGAGTCTTTGTATCCTCATAGCCTCTTTTCTAAGTAGCATCTTTCCTTTTTTAAAGCCAATGTTCCCCCTAGGGACATGATCAAGAACCATGAAGTGTAATTGATTAACTCGATGTCCTTTCTCATAAAAATGAGTAGGGACTGGTAAATGTCTCATCTTAAAGGGATAGGAAAGTCAAAACTAAACTTGCATGATTCAGATAGAGAATGTAATTTTAAGACACAAATGTTTTAAATTCACTTCCATTTTCAAATGTGCTTCGTTCTCCTAGTATCCCTTGTTAAAAAATGAATACGCACATATCATACACTAGTCGGAGCTGCTGCTAATTGGTGCCTGCACACATTTGTCTCTTGTGATTGGCTAAATCGATATTTTCAGCTTCCTGTCAGTAGTGCAATGCTTTCCCTTCAGCAATGGATAACAAGAGAATGAAGAAAATTTGATAATATAATTAAATTGGAAAGTTGTTTAAAATTGTATGTTCTATCTGAATCATAAAAGAAAATCTTGGAGTTTACTATCCCTTTAACGTTTCTAATAGTCAACTTATGTTGAGTTATGCAGTCTTTTATTGTCTGGGACGTCTCCCCTATATATAATAAACTACATAGGCATGTTAGCACATAAACAACATAAGTCGATTGCCAGGTATAGTGTCCCTTAATGATAAACTTCCTCCCTGAAAAGGGGTGGCTAATGGAATTACCCCTAATAATACTGTTACAGTAGGAACAATTTAGACATGGAAATGTTGCATTTTCCACCTGTTTAAACACGCTCTGTTTAAGTTTGAAGGGCATATTCTTTGCCCTGACCAATTGTCTACCAAGGGAATTGCCTTTCCTAAAGGCTGACAATGGGGGTTGTTGAAATTCCTCAACTTCAGGCATAGAGTGACCCAACATTAACCAATGTTTACAAATAATTTTATATAATTTGACACTAGTGGAATTATAATTGTAGACAAAGGCTAGTTTCTTAAATTCAACTGTTTTCTGTTGAGGTTCAAGATTGATAGATTCCAATTCTTCTGAGAAATAAACTCTGACTTTGAACATGTTGCGCATCTCATCTAAGCGCATTTGACAGGCAGTAGAATTGTAAACTATCCTCTTCAACCTCAAGAGCTGGGATTTAGGCACTCTCTTAAAGACTCTAGGTGGATGATGGCTTCGATGAGATAAAAGGGTAGTTTTTTCAGTAGCTTTCTATAAATATCAGTATCAAAGTGATCATCAGCATGCATAACAACTGTATCCAAAAATTCAATTATATTCTGATGGTATTTGGCTGTGAACTGAACAGCCGGAACCCTAGCTTGTATCCTCTCATGGAATGCCTGAATAGATTCAATGTTGCCCTGCCATACAATGAACAAATCATCTATATATCTCCACCATGCCAAACAATTATGGAACTCAGGATCAGTATATAGCACTCGTTCGTCCAATCCATCCATATAAAGGCAAGTGTAGTCGGGAGCAACATTAGAACCCATTGAGGTGCCCCACAGCTGCAAAATAGTTATGAGTTAAAACTTATTCTAGTAACTCCATGTAAAAGTGTTTTTGTTGTTCAGAATATTTGTCTGATTTAATCAAAGCCATCCAGATGCTTTTCAACCCATCAATATGTGGGATGATAGTATATAAACTAAATACATCCCAAGTAGCTAGGATTACATTCTCGGGTAAATCAGACACATTTTTCAATCTAAAGAGGAAGTCACTAGTATCTTTTAGAATAGACCTGCCCTGTCTCACAAGAGGTGTCAATATTTTTTCTACAAACCTTGAAATGGAACTGAATAAAAAATCAATAGAAACCACTATAGGCATACCAAGTGGGTTAAATAAATCCTTATGGACTTAAAATGTTAAAATTGGGAGTTTTAGGTCTCTGTAAATATAAGAAAATTTCCGTTTTGTGAAACAGTTAACCCTAGCTCTGAGGTCCCGATATCCCGACCTGCATTAAGTTCAGTTGCGCTCAAGCGATCACATTTACTTTCAACTAGTAGTAGAAGCGATACATCTGACGCACAGAAACACCGGCGATAAAACCGGTATCGCATGCGTTACTGTTAGTGCACTACTCTTAATCTGGCCCTTTATGAGGAATTCAGTTTTGCATTTTGTGCCCCTTTTAAGGGTTTTTAAATACTAAATATGTTGCACCTCCCTCTTATAATGGGTGCTGCCATTTTGGAACCTAGATTTCACAGCAGGTATCGAATTACTGCACATGTGCAAACTTGATAGCCACCAGTCAGCAAGCGCTACCCAGGTGCTGAACCAAAGAAGGGCCGGCTCTTAAACTTAAATTCTTGCTTCTTCAAATAAAGATGGTAAGAGAACAAATAATAATTAATAATAGGAGTAAATTAGAAAGTTGTTTAAAATTGCATGCTCTATCTGAATCATGATAGAAAAAAATAGGGTTTAGTATCCCTTTAAGGCCTTAATGTTTACAGGCATATACTTTCTGCTAGTGGTAGAATCAATATAAACAGCTTTAACTTAAAGGGACAGTTCACCCAAAAAAATTCTCACATTTAAAATGATCCATTTTACCTGCTGGAGTGTATTAAATTGTTTACAAGTAGCTCATTTACCCCTATTTTGTCCTTTGAAATAGCTGATTTAGCCTGTGATTTCCCAACCTATACTGAAAGTGTTGATGCTGGAGTCTCAGCTATTGAATAGCCTAAGTAAACACAGCCAGCAGAAGAAATTACACTCATAGTGGGGTGCAGGATAGTTAAGTAATAACATGATAATTTTCCATTGTTCTCTCTATGTATTAGACATGTGCATGGCGATAAAATTCGGTTCGGTTTGGATCGATTCAGATTTTTTCTAATTTCGGTTCGGATCGATTCGAATTCGGAAAAATTTGAATCAATTTGGTTCGGATTCATTCGGATTCAAATAAATTCGGCTGGATTCAGTTCGGAAATTTGGAATTTTGGTAAGTGTTAGGTGGGATGTGCTGTGTATTAGACTAGTATTATGTATTGTATATTAGGTGTAACCCATAGCAGAGTGCTAAAACCTAATATACTGAACAATACTAGTGTAATCCATGGCCATCCGAATCTACCGAATTAATCTGAATAAATCCGAACTAATTCGGATTTATTCCGTAGATTCGGCACTATTTTAATTTGGAAATTCGATTCGATCCGAATCCCCAGTTTTACGAATTCGGCCGAATTTCCGAAATCGATACGAAATGAATCGCATATTTCTACTATGTATTGAGCTTTAGTTTTCCAGACAAATATAAGATAAGGAAGCAAGCGTGTGTACACAAAGTGATAACATAATGAGATCTGATATTACCTGAAGCTCAACCCACTGTAATAGGCTGTGGTTTAAAAGCACAAAACCAGCAAATTAATATACACAAATGAACCTGAAAATGCAATTTCTCATAAATGTTATACTCTGCAGCTGGTAGAACAAGTCATTGAAAATACATTCATATAAAAACAGTTTTACAGTGTACTGTCCCTTTAACCTTTTTTCACAGAAAAAATAGCTTGTTTAAATAGTTGATTTTACAAATTGTAATGTCTTTTTTATATGTGAGGTTTACATTGTAAAGAGCCCAATAATCTCTTTCACCTAGATTACCAGTTTTGCGCTAAACAGGGTGCGAAATGAACGCAACAAAAGTTGCGTTATTTCACCCTCCATAGTGCTGCCATTACGAGTTTCTGAAAAGCCTCCTTGTGCGTGTGATATGGTGGTGTTAGGCTCCATACCGCACAAAAGCCAAGGGCTGCTTTGATGTGCTCGCGCACGCTTTCCCCCATAGACATCAACGGGGAGAGAGTGTTAAAAAAAAAACTTACACCTGAAGTGCGGAATGAATAATCTACGTAACGCAACCTATTGATGTCTATGGGGAAAAAAAGTTACATTTACATCCTGCGCGAAGCGTCCTCTTCATACGGTCGCCACCGTACACTGAAGTTGAATGCAAGGTAGCCGTTTCAAAATGGATTTCAGTAGGTCTCATCCTATTGGCTGTTTTGAACAGCCAATAGAATTTCAGAAGCTGTCATCCTATTGGCTGATTTGAATTTGAATAATCAAATCAGCCAATAAGAATGAAAGGTACGGGCAGGATGTCTTCGGCTTCCAGGAGATCTCCTCTCCGCACCGCCAGGATGAACATAGAAGACGCCCCCGGAATGGATGAAGACCTTGCCACCTGGATGAAGACCTCGCCGTCTGGATGGAGATGGATGTCTGGACTTCAGAAACCGTGAGTAGATCTTCTAGGGTTAGTGTTAGTATTTATTTTGTTTTTTTAAGATTATGGCTTTGAAATAGAGCTAAATGCCCTTTTAAGGGCAATGCAAAAGAGCTAAATGCTCTTTTAAGGGCAATGCCCATATAAATGCCCCTTTAGGGCAATGGGTAGCTTAGGGTTTTTTTTAGAGTTAGTTTTTTTATTTTGGGGGGTTGGTTGGGTGATGGATTTTACTGTTGGGGGGGACTTTGTATTTTTTTACAGGTTAAAGAGCTGATTTATTTATGGCAATGCCCTGCAAAAGGCCCTTTTAAGGGCTATTGGTAGTTTATTGTTGGCTAGGGGGTGTTTTTATTTTGGAGGGGCTTTTTTATTTTTATAGGGCTATTAGATTAGGTGTAATTGTTTTTATTTTTGATCATTTTGTTTATTTATTTTTGTAATCTTAGTGTTTTTTCTTGATTTTAGTGTTTATTATTTTTGGTAAATTTAGATTATTTAAATTTTTCGTAGGATATGTTTTTTTTTTTAGTTGTAATTTAGATTTTAATTTTTTTCGTAGTGTTATGTTTTTTAAATTTGTAATCTAGATATTTTAATTGGTAGTATTTTTATTTTATTAGATTTCACAGTTAAGTTTTTATTTATTTAAATAGAGTTATATTGTAATTTTAATTTAAAGTTAGGGGGTGTTAGGTTTAGGGGTTAATAGTATAATTTAGTGTTTTGCGATGTGGGGGGATGGAGGTTTAGGAGTTAATAGGTTTATTTAGGGGCGGAGATGTGGGAGGCCGGAGGTTTAGGGGTTAATAACTTTAGTGGCGGTGATGTCAGAGAGCGGCGGAATAGGGGTTAATAATTTTATTACAGTGGCGGTGATGTTGAGGAGTGGCGGTTTAGGGGTTAATATATTTAAATAGTGTTGGCGATGTGGGTGGGCAGCAGATTAGGGGTTAATAGGTTTACTATAGTGTTTGCGATGCAGGAGGGTGGTGGTTTAGGGGTTAATAGGTAATTTATGGGTGTTAGTGTACTTTGTAACAGTTTAGTTATGAGTTTTGTGAAACATTTTTGTTACACAAAGTCTATAACTACTACTCTCAGATGGGGGTATGGATCGAGTCGGTATAGGCTGTAACATCAGCATTTTAGCCTCACTGCATAACCTGTAATTCCGGCGCTATTGGAAAAAATTTGAGCGCGGGATTGATGTTGCGTTACAGACTAAAATGCTTGCGATATAGCTATACCGACTCAACTCGCAATAGCGGCGTTACTGATTTTACGCTGAAATTTACATTTTTTCAGTGTTAAAAGCCGCAAGACAAAACTCGGAATCTAGGTGTTTGTGAGAAAAATGCTCTTTATTTAGGATTTAGGCGAATGAGATTTATTCTGTCTTCATATTTGGTCACCTCTTGTTTCTGCGTCTAAATGAATGAGCGGTTATAGGAGAGTTATTACATCTATCGACTTATAGCAATGTTGGACAAGTCAAGATCATGGTTCACAGAGTTCCTGGGCACAATAATAACTTGAGTGACGTTATCTTGTCTTCCCATACAACTTCTGAATATATATGTTTGCCTTTCTCACTATGAAGCATATACATCACAATAATAGCGAGCAACTGCTTTTCTAGGTCTGATGTAAAAATGTCCTTTAGAAGCACAGAAAAATAATGCCACATAAATGATTTTATCTCTGGCTTGGTTGGGGATAATCATTTACAGTTGTGCTTTAGAGAAATAATTTATTTACATGTGAGCATTCTCTTTGTGTGAAGATAATGGTATACAATAAGGTGCGCAAATAACTACAGCACTGTGCTTTCACGGCGATCTGCATGCCAGTTATCGGCCACTTACCCTACAATGGAATTGTCAAGGACAGAAAAAACTATTGCCAATAGAATATAAAGGTTTTCTTTGTTACTTGAACACAAATGAAAAAAGTGCATGCATCAGTGGTTCATTTAACCAACTAGAAACTTCAAAATGTATTATCATAGCATCTCTGAGGCATATATGTTGCAATGTCAGTAATATTGTGCCGATATTTAAAGCATTAATCTGTTCCTAACCCCCCCTCTAAAGCTCCAATTCTGGCTAGAAGCTCATCAGTACACAAGGTCCCTCATAGAATGGTTAATTCCAGCTTGATAGCTGTTAATCTTACAATACAAGGTTCTGGAAGTGAAGGAGAGACACCTACCTCAAATATATGGGGGCCGATTTAACAAAGTGTGAGTGGACATAGTCCGCTGTAGCGGATCATGTCTGCCGAACATCGATAAATGCCAACAGCATACGCTGTTGACATTTATCATTGCACAAATTGTGCAATGCTGCCCCCTGATCGTATGCGATCAGGCGGATTGATGTCCGCTGCCTCAGAGGGGGCAAACGAGTTAAGGTGCAGCGGTCTTAAGACCGCTGCTTCTTAACTCCTGATTCCGGCAAGACTGAAGGCTTGGGCGAAAACAGTTACATTCAGAGCCATTTGGCCTTTGTTAAATCAGCCCTGTGGTCTCAAAAAATTAAATGTTGCTAAATTTCTTAACATGATGTTGATTTTTTGATAATTGGCAACAGTTCTCTAAAGCTCTCTGCTCAGATGAGATGATTTAAAATGATTCTCCAGCACTGTGAGATGCCTTACAAAAATCTAAAATTGCTAAATTTGCGGTATCGCTCTAAGGAGCATTCCCTGCATTTCTGGATGTGTGAGAGAGAGAGAGACAAACACAGTACAATATAGCACTGCACAATATGAGAGTGTTGTTACATTTACACTTTGTGCTTTTAATTTTAATTTACTTTTTATTAAGTTCTTTAAGTTTTATTGAATTTTAATACATTTAGATTCTGTATACAGCAGTATATTTAGCACTGTTATTTTTACAAATTCTGATTATACTTTGAAAGTTTCTCTGTAACATTGACAAATAATGATTATACTCTATACATTTTTCTTGCATCTTTTACAAACGGCATTGTACTTTGTATTTTAGCTATGTGAAATAAGCTTGACTGTTTCACAGAGTTGGAGGGACAGAGGAGTTCCCTGGGTGTGTCTGAAGTTCCCTCACTAATCTCACTATATTCTCTAAGAATGTTACATCTGCAGTCTCACTAATTTATCTTGCCTACTACCTATTTGCTCAAAGTTTGCAATACATAGTTTAAAGTGATAGAAAAGTAATATCACTAAACTAGAAGCAAATAAACGTTAAACTGTAGTGGGAAAAAGTTTCAGTGTAATTTGTATTTGCTGCAGACTGAGAATGTATATTAGTGCTGGGTGCTCCACGCTCTCCCCTTTTAGAGTGTCTATTCCAGAGACCCTCAATACTTTCTCTGGAAGTCAACTCTCATATCTCTGTGACTTTCATTTACTTTATTCTCCTGGTATTCTTTGTGAAAGTATACCTAGGTAGGCTCAGGAGCAGCAATGGACTATTAGTATCAGCACTTCACACAACTGTTCCAGAGCTTACTCTACCCAGTTCTCTCTGAGCTTAAACTGCCCCACGTCTCCCCTAGCTAACTCCACACTAGCTATCCTCAAGTTCATACCATCCCAGCTCTCTCTGATCTTACTCTGCCCCACCTCACCCCTAGCTAACTCCACACTAGCTATCCTCAAGCTTATACCACCCCAGCTCTCTCTCAGCGTATACTCTGCCCCACCTCTCCCCTAGCTAACTCCACACTAGCTATCCTCAAGCTCATACCACCCCATCTCTCTCTGAGCTTACTCTGCCCCACCTCACCCCTAGCTAACTACACACTGGCTATCCTCAAGCTCATACCGTCCCAGCTCTTGCTGAGCTTACTCTGCCCCACATCTCATCTAGCTAACTCCACACTAGCTATCCTTTAACCTCATACCATCCCAGCTCTCTCTGAGCTTACTCTGCCCCACCTCTCCCCTAGCTAACTCCACACTAGCTATCCTCAACCTCATACCATCCCAGCTCTCTCTAAGCTTACTCTGCCCCAACTCTCCCCTAGCTAACTCCACACTAGATATCCTCAAGGTCATACCATCCTAGCTCTCTCTGAGCTTACTCTGCCATACCTCTCCCCTAGCTAACTCCACACTAGCTATCTTTCAGGGTATCAGACTGAGACGAGAAGTGCAAAAATAATCACATCTTTATTAATAACAAAAAAAATAATAAAAAGTCAACAAGTCAAATAACAAGCTAGGAGTCAAAGCCAAAGCTGGTAGTCAGAAGAGCCGAGTCAGGAGCCAAAGCGAGTAGTCAGATGAGCCGGAATCAGGAACAAGGAGAACAGCAGAGTCAGGAACAAGCCAGGAATCAGGAACCAGAAGAGACGTCAGACAGCCAGGTAATACACAGGAACTCTGGATTGGATGAGACTCTTAAGCGCTTGTGCTTAATTACCCAATAAGGAAAGATAGTCTTACTATGTAGTTGGATTCAATGAGATCTATTTATTTTTAGAATTATAAATACATACAATAAAATTTAAAACAATAGAAATTGATTCTTAAAACAAATCTAACTGGTTGGCCAACCATACAGTGTGAATAAAATGTTATAATATGTTTTCCAATCCCTGTTACTTAGTGTGTTATACAAACATATCTGTATATTTGAATTTTTGAATTTTGGTTTAATTGCAGATATTTTTTATGGATTTGATATAGTGGACTTGTGAAGAAGTATGGTATCCACAAAGAATATTCGCAATATTAATTCTTAATTACCATATTTACCATATTCGTTTGTTTAAAGCTGAACATACATAATTAAAATAGCGTCAATGGTATCAACAATATAATTAAAATAGCGTCAATGGTATCAACAATAGTAACAAATAATAAAAGTGAAACAAAAATAAAGTGATACAGTAAAAATCGTATAAGTTATGAAAGATAAAGTCTTTCTGCCGTGATCGTTAGAGTAATTGTTAATTGCTTTTTGTTAAAAGCGCTGTTGTTAAGTCCTCCGTGGGGATAGTATGTGCGGGCGTGCTGCAACACGTTTTTATCTAATTGCTATATATATTGCGATTATAAGTCACTGTTAAGTAGTTTTGGTTATCTGTCCTTCACATTAACTTCCTTAGTTGGTGTAGGTATAATAAATCTTACCCGTTGTTTCTTTTGGGATACTTTGTTTCTGGTCTAGTTTCTTTTTGTACCCAATTCAATCTTTACTGTGATGAATGTGGATCGGAAGCCGGGATAGCCGCTGCCGGTGTTGTAGTGGTTTCAGTATGTCGAGTTGGTTTGTCTCTGCGATTACACACACTTGAAGAAGTAGATGCTGGGGTATTGTGGTAGTGTGCTTTAACCGTTAATCCTTTTGTCAGATGGCTGGGCTTTTTGCCTGGTTCAGGTTTTCAAAACCTCTTGAATTGTTGCGAATGTGTTCTGTTTAGATCCGTACTCTATTTGTTTCAGAGTATCCGATCTGCAGGTGTCCACAGGTTTCTTTAGGCCCAATTATTAGGTAAGGTATTTCAGTTGTTCTTGGCGGTCCTTTGAAAGGAGGACTAGGTGCTTTGAAGGTTGTTCTTGAACGCTTCAGAATATCTTTCAAGCGTATTTGTTGGTCCGTGGTTTGATGTAGTCTTGGCGGTCCACTTCGAAAGTGGACTATGAAAATGTTCAGTGTAGCAAGGAGTAGGCAACGCGTTTCAGCTGATTAATACAGCCTTTATCAAGCATATCCTTGCAGTTGTAAACAGTGGGTTTTTGTATTCTGTGATTTGATTCTATTGGATCCCCTAGGTAGTTGTATCTTTACAATCTGGTGATCCGTGATAAACTGAACCATTAATAGGTCACATGCTAAGGAATGACCAATCAAAAGCACCGACACAACAACCAATAGGATCACCAGATTGTAAAGATACAACTACCTAGGGGATCCAATAGAATCAAATCACAGAATACAAAAACCCACTGTTTACAACTGCAAGGATATGCTTGATAAAGGCTGTATTAATCAGCTGAAACGCGTTGCCTACTCCTTGCTACACTGAACATTTTCATAGTCCACTTTCGAAGTGGACCGCCAAGACTACATCAAACCACGGACCAACAAATACGCTTGAAAGATATTCTGAAGCGTTCAAGAACAACCTTCAAAGCACCTAGTCCTCCTTTCAAAGGACCGCCAAGAACAACTGAAATACCTTACCTAATAATTGGGCCTAAAGAAACCTGTGGACACCTGCAGATCGGATACTCTGAAACAAATAGAGTACGGATCTAAACAGAACACATTCGCAACAATTCAAGAGGTTTTGAAAACCTGAACCAGGCAAAAAGCCCAGCCATCTGACAAAAGGATTAACGGTTAAAGCACACTACCACAATACCCCAGCATCTACTTCTTCAAGTGTGTGTAATCGCAGAGACAAACCAACTCGACATACTGAAACCACTACAACACCGGCAGCGGCTATCCCGGCTTCCGATCCACATTCATCACAGTAAAGATTGAATTGGGTACAAAAAGAAACTAGACCAGAAACAAAGTATCCCAAAAGAAACAACGGGTAAGATTTATTATACCTACACCAACTAAGGAAGTTAATGTGAAGGACAGATAACCAAAACTACTTAACAGTGACTTATAATCGCAATATATATAGCAATTAGATAAAAACGTGTTGCAGCACGCCCGCACATACTATCCCCACGGAGGACTTAACAACAGCGCTTTTAACAAAAAGCAATTAACAATTACTCTAACGATCACGGCAGAAAGACTTTATCTTTCATAACTTATACGATTTTTACTGTATCACTTTATTTTTGTTTCACTTTTATTATTTGTTACTATTGTTGATACCATTGACGCTATTTTAATTATATTGTTGATACCATTGACGCTATTTTAATTATGTATGTTCAGCTTTAAACAAACGAATATGGTAAATATGGTAATTAAGAATTAATATTGCGAATATTCTTTGTGGATACCATACTTCTTCACAAGTCCACTATATCAAATCCATAAAAAATATCTGCAATTAAACCAAAATTCAAAAATTCAAATATACAGATATGTTTGTATAACACACTAAGTAACAGGGATTGGAAAACATATTATAACATTTTATTCACACTGTATGGTTGGCCAACCAGTTAGATTTGTTTTAAGAATCAATTTCTATTGTTTTAAATTTTATTGTATGTATTTATAATTCTAAAAATAAATAGATCTCATTGAATCCAACTACATAGTAAGACTATCTTTCCTTATTGGGTAATTAAGCACAAGCGCTTAAGAGTCTCATCCAATCCAGATTTTACCCCCACTTTGAAGTTTGTGAGATTACTTCTTCGAGACTCCCTAGCTTTTACCCCCACAGCGCATAGTTTATTAACCCAACACACCAATACACAGGAACTCACAAACAGGTCTGAGACAACGCAAGGGCAAAGCATTCTGAACATAGACCCTTTAAATAATAAGTGATGACATCACAATTCTGAGACTGCAACCTATCTCACACGGATGATGTACACCAGTCCGGCCATAAGAGGGCGTGCAGGAAATGAGCAACATCAGACACTCTGCACCAGATTCAGTAAGAGGTGAACAGAGCCCATGGCAAACAAAGCAGGGAAAAAAAATCTTACACTATCCTCAAGCTCATACCATACCAGCTCTCTCTGAGCTTACTCTGTCCCACTTCTTCCCTAGCTAACTCCACACTAGCTATCCTCAAGCTCATACCATCCCAGCTCTCTCTGAGCTTACTCTGCCCCACCTCTCCCGTAGCTAACTCCACACTAGCTATCCTCAAGCTCATACCGTCCCAGCTCTTGCTGAGCTTACTCTGCCCCACATCTCATCTAGCTAACTCCACACTAGCTATCCTCAACCTCATACCATCCCAGCTCTCTCTGAGCTTACTCTGTCCCACTTCTTCCCT
The DNA here is from genome assembly GCF_027579735.1 of Bombina bombina. Lineage (NCBI taxonomy): Eukaryota > Metazoa > Chordata > Amphibia > Anura > Bombinatoridae > Bombina > Bombina bombina. Next base: position 50,744,122 of record NC_069501.1, on the reverse strand, counting down.
AGCTAACTCCACACTAGCTATCCTCAAGCTCATACCATCCCAGCTCTCTCTGAGCTTACTCTGCCCCACCTCTCCCGTAGCTAACTCCACACTAGCTATCCTCAAGCTCATACCAACCCAGCTCTCTCTGAGCTTAGACTGCCCCACCTCTCTAACTAACTACACACTAGCTATCCTCAAGGTCAAACCATCCCAGCTCTCTCTGAGCTTACTCTTGCCCACCTCTCCCCTAGCTAACTTTACACTAGCTATCCTCAAGCTCATACCAACCCAGCTCTCTCTGAGCTTACTCTGCCCAACTTCTCCTCTATCTCCACACTAGCTTTCCTCAAGGTAAAACCGTCCCAGCTCTCTCTGAGATTACTCTGCCCCACCTCTCCCCTAGCAAACTCCACACTAGCTAACCTCAAGCTCATACCATCCTAGCTCTCTCTGAGCTTACTCTGGCCTACCTCTCCCCTAGCTAACTCCACACTAGCTATCCTCAAGCTCATACCAACCCAGCTTTCTCTGAGCTTACTCTGCCCCACCTCTCCTCTAACTAACTACACACCAGCTATCCTCAAGCTCATACCAACCCAGTTCTCTCTGAGCTTACTCTGCCCCACCTCTCACCTAACTAACTAAACACTAGCTATCCTCAAAGTCAAACCATCCCAGCTCTCTCTGAGCTTACTCTGGACCACCTCTCCCCTAGCTAACTCTACACTAGCTATCCTCAAGATTATACCATCCTAGCTCTCTCTGCCTCACCTCTCATCTAGCTAACTCCACACTAGCTATCCTCAAGCTCATACTAACCCAGCTCTCTCTGAGCTTACTCTGCCCCACTTTTCCTCTAACTAACTACACACTTGGGGATTACCTTAGCGCTTGTACACACACCCTTTTACACACTAGCTATCCTCAAGGTCAAACCATCCCAGCTCTTTCTGAGCTTACTCAGCCCCACCTCTCCCCTAGCTAACTCCACACTAGCTATCCTCAAGATCATACCATCCCAGCTCTCTCTGATATTACTCTGCCATACATCTCCCCTAGCTAACTCCACACTAGCTATCCTCAAGCTCAAACCATCCCAGCTCTCTCTGAGCTTACTCTGCTTCACCTTACCCCTAGCGAGCTCCACACTAGCTATCCTCAAGCTCAAACCATTCCTGCTCTCTCTGAGCTTACTCTGCCCCACCTATCCCCTAGCTAACTCCACACTAGCTATCCTCAAACTCATACCAACCCAGCTCTCTGAGCTTACTCTGCCCCACTTTTCCTCTAACTAACTACAAACTAGCTATCCTCAAGGTCAAACCATCCCAGCTCTCTGAGCTTACTCTGCCCCACCTCTCCCCTAGCTAACTCCACACTAGCTATCCTCAAGCTCATACCAACCCTGCTTTCTCTGAGCTTACTCTGCCCCACATCTCCTCTAACTACACACCAGCTATCCTCAAGCTCATACCAACCCAGCTCTCTCTGAGCTTACACTGCCCCACCTCTCCTCTAACTAACTACACACTAGCTATCCTCAAGGTCAAACCGTCCCCACTCTCTTTGAGCTTACTCTGGCCCACCTCTCCCCTAGCTAACTCCACACTAGCTATCCACAAGCTCATACTAACCCAGCTCTCTCTGAGCTTACTCTGCCCAACTTCTCCTCTATCTCCACACTAGCTTTCCTCAAGGTAAAACCGTCCCAGCTCTCTCTGAGATTACTCTGCCCCACCTCTCCCCTAGCAAACTCCACACTAGCTAACCTCAAGCTCATACCATCCTAGCTCTCTCTGAGCTTACTCTGCTCTACCTCTCCCCTAGCTAACTCCACACTAGCTATCCTCAACCTCATACCGTCCCAGCTCTCTCTGAGCTTACTCTGCCCCACCTCTCCCCTAGCTAACTCCATACTAGCTATCCTCAATCTCATACCATCCTAGCTCTCTCTGAGCTTACTCTGCCCCACCTCTCCCCTAGCTAACTTCACACTAGCTATCCTCAAGCTCATACCACCCCAGCTCTCTCTGAGCGTACTCTGCCCCGCCTCTCCCCTAGCTAACTCCACACTAGCTATCTATCCTCAAGCTCAAACCATCCCAGCTCTCTCTGAGTTTACTCTGCCCCACCTCTCACAGGGTCTCAAAGCATCTGCTGTTTTCTTGCATGTACTGCGGCCATTGTTGAAGGTCTGAATGTGTGAATATAGCCCCACTTTGGGACTGTGCCACACTATTGTAGAATTTGAGTTATCTGCTTAGATTTTTTTTTTTAATTCAGCATAAAAGATGCAGGTTATTTTATAGAACATTTTCCCATCAAATGACTCTTATATGCAAAAAAATAATAATCAGTAAATATGTTTTGTGATACAAGTGTTTAATTATGCCTAAAATAGTATTGTAATCAAGTGGGAGCTTAATTTATTCATTATCATTATCATATGTATAATGTGCAGTGATATGTATATAGCTAGAGGGTAAAACAAAGTAAATTCCTATGAACAATAAAGTGATATAGGTGCCTGCATAGTCAAGTCTCAGTCTTTCCATCTTTTTTTCATGCTTTGTGTATGTTACGGGATCTTTTGCAGAGTCCTCATATCCTACGCCTTCTGTATTAGCGGGTATCCCAGCAATGCCAGTTTCTGTAGCAATTCTTATTCATTCTTTTTCATTCTGCACTTAGCTCTAATCTCCCTCATGCCTCACATGTTTTCTGTCTATTATGTAGCGTTCAGAGAATTTCAGGACCGCTTGAGGCTGAGAAAATGAGCACTTTGGCTTTTTTTTTTCTACGCATCCTTTTTACCAGACTTCAGAGACAACTCAGCCGACTTTCCTAGTTATAACAGAGTTTATTCTCCCCTCTCATTTACTGCACAGTGGAAAAGGATTGTTAAAGCCCAGACTTTTGCTCTCTCTACTCTTCATATCATCAGTCAGCTAGTAATTGACTGATAATGTCATGTGCAGAAAATAGCACAGCGTGAGACTCGAGAAGCCGCTCTCACTGCACTACTAGAATCTGTTCAAAAACTTTAAACAGACTCTCAAGTACTCGGACTGATAGCTGGAGGTGTTCAGTGTCAGTTTAACACCTTGTGTGCTAGCACAATCAAGAGCTCAAAATACCCATTTTATATACTAGAATTGTATTAATGGAAGGAAACCCCTCTATGGCACTCAGGGGTTTAAAACTTCTGAACACTTTTTTTTATACTATCTTTATAAAGTTTTACTATATTTATATCCTAAGCTACGTTACTTTATTTTAGTTAATTTTATTTAAACCTGCATTTTTTTTACATTCTATCTTACATATATATATATATATATATATATATATATACATATATATATATATATATATACATATATATATATATATATATATATATATATATATATACACATGTTTTTACAATTTATAGATATGTGTTTAGAATGTGGGAGAAATGTAGTCAGTAGTTTATAGAATTAAACACAAATTTTAATTTTACTTAAACACATACGTAGAAATAGTATAACCAGAGAACTGATAGCTTTGCAGTGGTCTTTTAGTTTTTCCAAAGCTGCATGTGCTGTGTGTATATATATATATATATATATATATATATACACACACACAAATGGCATTACTGTTTATTATAACTATTTGTGTGCCATTTATCTGGGTTGCTATTGTTTTAGATGTTTCACTGTGTTTCCTCATTATTTGTTATTATATGTACATTGTTACATGATTTGCTCTGTATTATGTGATGTGTCACATGTACATTTTTACATTATTTGTTCTGTATTATGTGATGTGTTGTGTGTACATTGTTATGTTATTTGCTTTGTATTGTGTGATATGCTATGTGTTACATTATTTGTTCTCTATTATATGTATTGGGTCATGTGTACATTGTTACATTATTTGTTCTTTATTATGTGTAATGTATCGTGTGTACATTGTTACATTATTTGCCCTGTATTATGTAATGTGTCATGTGTACATTGTTACATTATTTGCTCTGTATTATGTAATGTGTCATGTGTACATTGTTACATTATTTGCTCTGTATTATGTGATGTGTCATGTGTACATTGTTACATTATTTGCTTTGTATTATTTGATGTCATGTGTACATTGTTACATTATTTGCTCTGTATTATGTAATGTGTCATGTGTACATTGTTACATTATTTGTATAATGTGTCATGTGTACATTGTTACATTATTTGCTCTGTATTATGTGTATTTTGTCATCTGTACATTGTTACATTATTTGTTCTGTATTATGTGTAATTTGTCATCTGTACATTGTTACATTATTTGCTCTGTATTATATGATGTGTCACATGTACATTTTTACATTATTTGTTCTGTATTATGTGTAATTTGTCATCTGTACATTGTTACATTATTTGCTCTGTATTATGTGATGTGTCACATGTACATTTTTACATTATTTGTTCTGTATTATGTGATGTGTTGTGTGTACATTGTTACGTTATTTGCTTTGTATTATGTAATGTGTCATGTGTACATTGTTACATTATTTGCTCTGTATTATGTGTATTTTGTCATCTGTACATTGTTACATTATTTGTTCTGTATTATGTGTAATTTGTCATCTGTACATTGTTACATTATTTCCTCTGTATTATATGATGTGTCACATGTACATTTTTACATTATTTGTTCTGTATTATGTGTAATTTGTCATCTGTACATTGTTACATTATTTGCTCTGTATTATATGATGTGTCACATGTACATTGTTACATTATTTGTTCTGTATTATGTGTAATGTGTTATGTGCACATTGTTACATTATCTGCTCTGTATTATGTGATGTCATGTGTACGTTGTTACATTATTTGTTCTGTATTATGTGCAATGTGTCATATGTACTTGTTACATTATTTGCTCTGTATTATGTGATGTGTTGTGCGTACATTGTTACATTATTTGCTCTGTGTAATGTGTCGTGTACATTGTTACATTATTTGCTTTGTATTATGTGACGTGTCATGTGTACATTGTTATATTATTTGCTCTGTATCATGTGATGTTGTGTACATTGTTACATTATTTGCTTTGTATTATGTGACGTGTCGTGTACATTATTACATTATTTGCTCTGTATTATGTGTAATGTGTCATGTGTACATTGTTACATTATTTGCTCTGTGTAATGTATCATGTACATTGTTACATTATTTGCTTTGTATTATGTGAAGTATCATGTGTACATTGTTATATTATTTGCTCTGTATTATGTGATGTCATGTGTACATTGTTATATTATTTGTTTTTTATTATGTGTTGTGTACATTATTACATTATTTGTTCTGTATTATGTGTAATGTGTCATGTGTACATTGTTACATTATTTGCTCTGTGTAATATGTCATGTGTACATTGTTACATTATTTGCTCTGTATTATGTGATGTGTCATGTGTGCATTGTTACATTATTTGCCCTGTATTATGTGATGCCATGTGTACATTGTTACATTATTTGCTCTGATATATGTGATGTGTCGTGTGTGCATTGTTACATTATTTGCTCTATATAATGTGATGTGTTATGTGTACATTGTTACATTATTTGCTCTGATATATGTGATGTGTCGTGTGTGCATTGTTACATTATTTGCTCTATATAATGTGATGTGTTATGTGTACATTGTTACATTATTTGCTCTGTATTATGTGTAATGTATCATGTGTACATTGTTACATTATTTGCTCTGTATTATGTGATGTGTTGTGTGTACTGTACCGGATTCCCTGAAACCCCGATTGGGTAGCTCCACCAAGGGATCCTCCCGATACCTGGAACCGCCTGCTATGTAGCAGTAAAAGTGATTTTAGCAGGGCTCACCCAAATAACTAGACAGACTAGTATTCAGGTGAAAACACGAAGTACCCTTTATTGGTAAAAACACACAACATTTATACAAAAACTGATCTTGATAACAAGCCTTATCTGACCCTCACATCTCCCGCCATTCCCGCCCCTCCAGACAGGCTGGTGTCTCCATTGTTCCCCAGTGCCCAGCGGTACATGGATGGAGTATTCGGGTTGATCCCGGGATAGTGGCGGCCCTTCCAGGGTGTCGTTTGAAAGCTTCTGGCCCCCAGCTACTTTGGTCCAAAAAGCGCCTTGATCCATGGCTGGGGCTCAGAGTTATGGCTTATCCGACGTACACCGGGCAGGCCATTGTAAGAGAGGGTAATGATGGGGGGTCCGAAACCCCCGATTCCTGAAAGAGCTCTCCCCTGTAAATCACCCCACCTATGGTCCTTCCCCAGAGGTAGTAGAAGAACCGCTGGAGCAACCTAGGATGAAGGGGCCCGGGGATTCAAGCTGATGCGTCCGGCTGGCAGTTCCATGGGGCCGGCCAGTCGAAGGGCGGTCTGTTGAATTCGGCTCGAAAACCCCAGTTCCCAATGGAGCTCACCTCCAGCAATTGTCCAACCTCTTGCCCTCCCCACGGGGTACCAATCCCAGAGCTCTGGGGCAAGGGGCCTTTGAAGCGGCCGAAGGTAAAGTGTCCCGGAGGGTGCTGGGTGTGGGGGCTGGCCGGTAGTTCGAATGTCATGTGTACATTGTTACATTATTTGCTCTGTATTATGTGATGTGTTGTGTGTACATTGTAACATTATTTGCTCTGTATTATGTGTAATGTGTCATGTGTACATTGTTACATTATTTGCTCTGTATAATGTGATGTGTCGTTTGTACAGTTACATTATTTGTTCTACAGACAGTTACTTTATTAGTTGTTCTCTTGTGTTATTAGTAGTTCCAGTTGTACATAAATATTGTTATTCACTATTAATACATTAGTAGCTGCTCTATGCTACAGGTTCATTGCTGTGCTAATATTTGTTATGTGGTGTTTGGGCGTTATCACAACCAAACTTATTTTGCAATAAATTAAGATCCTAGGTGAGTGGGATTTTTTTATACATTAACAAATGTTTTGCTGCAATTGTTATTCAATAGCAATTTCCATAACCACTACTTGCCTTAGCCAATACATATTTGTTACAAGAGTAGACAGGGATAGCCATGGTTATTATGTGCGCTAAATCTTCTTTGTTTTTCATTTCATTATTAGATAAACCCTGCTAAGGCCAGTTATGGACATACATGTAGCAGGGATTTGCTTGTGATGGTGGCTACACACAAATGCTTCTTGCTATTGGGTCACTAGATGTGTTCCGCTAGTACCTAGTAGTGCATTGCTGCTCTAGAGCTCACTGTTACTGTGTTAAATGTTTTTTTTGTGTGTGTGTGTGTGTGGTTTTTTTTAAATTATCTTTATTTGGGAATAAATATTTCAATACAGATTGACCAAATGACATTGTTTGCGAGGTATCATACATGAGATAAACAGTGCATAGATTGTTACAGTTTGTATACATTTATGATTCATTTCCCAAGTCTCCTAGGAGACTGTACAAGACTCTGTGTTGTATTGAGAGGATCTTGTCCGAGGATAAAAGAATATATTCTTTTGTTGAGTACATATGGTTTCCCCTTTTTTTATATATATAACTAACATAAAACAACATCTACATTTTAAATTAAAAAAACAAAAGTAAATATCTATAATAAATAATAATAATGAGACCTAAGGAGCAGGTTAATTTAATAGTTTCTGGTGATGGATGTAACCATTTGTCTAGACATGGATACCTGTGCGTTGCTCTTGGGTTTTCAGTATCAGTCTAATCTTCTGGTGTTTAACATAATTGCAAACTCAAACATTTATTTTACTTTGCCTATACAATGGGGCTAAGGGTTCTCCCTCCACCTCCCACTCAGTCAGAAGTTTTCAGGTTGTGTACAATTCAGTCTGTTAATTCAACTATGTTATTCCATTCCCCTCTAAGAGTTGCTTCTAAAAAGATTTCATGTTATAAGAAAGGTTTTAATATCTGACATTGTTGCTTTTCTTAAAAGTGTCTCAACCTATGTTTGGTATTTAAGTTAACGTCAAGTTGTTAAATGAACAACTGCTGGTGCCGGAGTAGTTTTGTTTGAATTGACATTACAAATGGCACACGGCAGGGATGCCCTCTTTCCCCTATCCTGTTTGTCCTTGCTATGGAAGTTCTAGCCTCTTACATCAGGCACAACGAGGCCATACATGGATTCAAAATAGGCCAACAAGAGTACAAAGTCACTCTATACGCTGATGACCTCTTCCTTACCATCACACAACCTCAATTGTCACTTCCCTCCCTGATGCAAACCCTCCACTCAATGGAGAAAATTTAAAAAGGGGCCTTTGAAGTTAAATTGTTGGAGAGTATGGAGCAGATGGGGCCATTCAACTCTGTCAAAGGCCTCTGCATCTAAAGATAGCAGGAAGGCCTCCTAACGTCCTCCACGGTCAGCACCCTCAGAGTGGGCCCAGAAATGGTTAAGGGTGTGAAGAACCTTTCTCAAGTTGGCCACCGAGGATCTTCCATATACAAACCCTGATTGATCAGGATGCTACAGAGAAGGGAGAATACATTTCAGTCGATTGGCCAGAATTTTCATAAGAATTTTGTAGTCAGTGTTCAAAAGGGAAATTGGTCGATATGATTTAGGAAGGAAATTGTCTTTTTCTGGTTTTGGTATCAAGGTAATTTGGGCCATCATAAATGATTTGGAGGGGGTCCCGTCATGAAGAAAGATACTATTCAAAAGGTTAGAGAGGGTGGGTATAATTTGTGGAGATAGAAGTCTGTAATACAATCTTATACAATGAGAAATCTACCTTCTGGTTCTGTAATAGTGTTTGTAATGTCTACTTGGTGTTTTTTGCCAAACAAGATGACCAGTCCTCTGCTACTACTCTGATAGGATTAGTATGTTAATTTTTTCCACCCAATCCTTGCGTAGTTTCTCATATTCCTCATCCACAAGATGGGTCTTCTGGAAGAAGGCAATGTATGCGTTTATTTTCCTTAGGTGTGTTAAGATAGATTTTCTTTTAATGGGGGAGTTTATTCCCCCAGTGTTCCATGTAAAAAATGTAAGAGCCATAATCAAATTTCAAAGGAAAAATGTATTAGGGACACACCACACTTCTAATATAAGCAGTGAGTACGATATAGATACTATCGGTATCATGTCTAGTCCTGTGTGTTTTTATTATCCATAAGTGTGTTAACCATTTCAGAAACCATAAGAAAAATAACAATAAAAATATCAACAATAACATTCGGCTAGATTACGAGTTTTGCGTTATGAGTGAAAAAGCCTCATAACTCTGCTTTTTCACTACCGCTGCTATTACGAGTTTTACAGATATAGGTGTACCGCACACTTTTTTGGCCGTAACGCAATGTAACTACCGCAGTTTTCAAAAAAGTACTTTTTCAATGGGACTTCCATAGCGGCGGTATTACGAGTTTGCCTGTGTGGCCAAAAAGTGAGCGGTACACCCTATACCGTCAAGATTCGTACCGTAAACTGAAAGTCACTAGTTATGAGTTTTACGCTACAAATCTATAGCATAAAACTCATAACTAAAGTGTTACAAAGTACACTAACACCCATAAACTACTTATTAACCCCTAAACCGAGGCCCTCCCGCATCGCAAACACTAAAATAAAATTATTAACCCCTAATCTGCCACTTCCGACATCGCCACCACTATAATAAACATATTAACCCCTAAACCGCCGTACTCCCGCATCGCAAACAATAGTTAAATATTATTAACCCCTAATCTGCTGTCCCTAACATCGCCACAACCTACATTACTGTCATTAACCCCTAATCTGCTGCCCCCAAAATCGCCGCCACTATACTAAAGTTATTAACCCCTAAACCTAACCCTAGGTCTAATCCTAACACCCACTAACTTTAATATAATTAAAATAAAGCTAAATAAAAATTACTATAATTAACTAAATAATTCCTTTTTAAAAATTAATACTTACCTATAAAATAAACCCTAAGCTAGCTACAATATAACTAATAGTTATATTGTAGCTATCTTAGGTTTTATTTTTATTTCACAGCTAAGTTTGTATTTATTTTAACTAGGTAGACTAGATAGTAAATAGTTATTAACTATTTACTAGCTACCTAGTTAAAATAAATACAAACTTACCTGTGAAATAAAACCTAACCTGAGTTACACTAACACCTAACCTTACACTACAATTAAATACATTACATTAATTAAATACAATTAAGTCAATTACAAAAAAAACAAACACTAAATTACACAAAATAAAAAACAAATTATCAAATATTTAAACTAATTACACCTAATATAAAAAGCCCTATCAAAATAACCCCCCCCCCCAAAATAAAACAAAAACCCTAGCCTAAACTAAACTGCCAATAGCCCTTTAAAGGGCCTTTTGGGCCTTTTGTGGGGCATCTTTACCTGTAAAAAAAAAATACAAACAACCCCCAACAGTTAAACCCACCACCCACACAACCAACCCCCCCAAATAAAATACTATCTAAAAAAACCTAAGCTCCCCATTGCCCTGAAAAGGGCATTTGGATGGACATTGCCCTTAAAAGGGCATTTAGCTCTTTTTCAGCCCAAACCCTAAGCTAAAAATAAAAACCACCCAAAAAAACCTAACACTAACCCCCGAAGATCCACTTACAGTTTTTGAAGACCGGACATCCATCCTCAAAGAAGCTGCGAGAAGTCTTCATCCAAGCAGTAAGAAGTGGTCCTCCAGACGGGCAGAAGTCTTCATCCAGACGGCATCTTCTATCTTCATCCTTCCAATGCGGAGCGGCTCCATCTTCAAGACATCTGGCGCGGAGCATCCTCTTCTTTCGACGGGCTACTGAAGAATGAAGTTTCCTTTAAGGGACGTCATCCAATATGGTGTCCCTTGAATTCCGATTGGCTGATAATCTTTGAACAGTGTGGGGCAAAGTCCTTCCTTTGTTTAGTGACCTCAGCAGAGTAATCTTTGAACAAGAGAAGTCGGTGATCCTCAAATCGAATTTTCTTCTTTGATCTGTATGCTCTGAGAAGTATCACTTTTTCTTGGAAGTTTAGACACTTGAAGATCACCTGTTGAGGTTGAGGCCTGTTCCACATCTCTGGTGGATTGTCCGGGCCCACTCTGTGAGCTCTTTCAATGTCAATCGGTAAGTGGTCTGGAGCAATACCCAGTAGCTTAGGAAAAGTAGAAGCAACAAACTCCATTAATGCCTTGCCTTTTATTGCCTCAGGCACCCCCACAATGCGGAGGTTGTTACGGCGGTTCCTATTCTCTAAGTCTTCAACCCTGTCAAGGAGGTATTGGTTCTGTTTTAACACTCTTAAGTGAGACGTCTGCTTCAACTTGTCTATCCTCCACCTCCGCAATACGGGTTTCAGTTGTGCTCAAGCGAGTGGATAATTGTCTCACCTCACTGGTAAGGTTTTCTACACCCGCCTGGAGTTAGTTAATTTTTGGCAGGAAGAAGGATTTTAAGTCCTGCATTAGATAGGAGTGATTGCCTGCTTGCGGTAGAGGTTGGTCATTCTGTGATGTGAAATTAGCTTGTACTTCAATTATATGGTGAGATTTCCTTTCAGTCAGTTTAGACTTGTTACTCATTGTGTCAGATTGTTTAGGCGACAGCTTTAGTAAATATTTGTTGACTATCATTAGAGTAAATAAAGTTTAGTGGTTTGAGTTTGTAGTCTGTTTTGACGTTACAATGAGAACGTGTCACTAATCGACATCCCAGACCAGTGAATGTTCTTAATGCAACTGCCTATTTATAATTAGATAAAGGAAGTCTGTATAAATGTATGCTGAAGGTGGCATATATGAAAGGTAAGTCAAAACGTTGCAGGGCCTGTAGCCGTGAAGTTGCAAGATATGGTTGCCCAGAGTGAGGGGTTCCTATTACCTGCGCCACTGAGTTTGCGACCCCACTGTTCCTCTAGATCGTTCCAGGTGGTTATTTGGAGTGACGGTCACTCTGTATGCTTCTCCTCAGATGCAAGTGCTGTCCAGTCATAGTGTAGTGGGTCACGGCTGCCCACGTGGCCGTCGTAGCTGCGCCACTGAGATTGCTTCTCCACTGCTCTTTTAGAGTTATTCAGGATGCTATTTGGAGTGGTAATCACTCGGTATGCTTCTCGTCTGGTACATGTGCTGTCTGGTTGTGGTAAAGTGAGTAAGATCGGCCCACATGGCCGTCATCGTTGTAGCACCACTAGGGAATAGGGCTGATGTTGGGCCCTTCACAGAGACACAATCGGCTGACGTAACCCCACACCAGGTCACTCAGCAAGATAAAGCTGTGGGGAATCTGAGATGGCAGTGGATTTGTAACCTGTTTTAAAAGTTTTTTGGAGTTTGCAGTGCCGGAGCTCAGTCTTCTTGCTGCCACCTCTTAGTCCCTCTCACCGGAAGTCCATTAAGAGCAATTAGTATTAATAATCTTTTGATTGTATTAATATTACATTTTTTTTTTTTTACTTTTATTGACTATATCCAATAACAAAATAATAAAACTACACCTTATCACAATCTAGATAAAAAGAACATTTTCTTAAAGGGACACTGAACCCAAATTTTTTCTTTCGTGATTCAGATAGAGCATGCAATTTAAGCAACTTTCTAATTTACTCAAAGTTTTCTTCATTCTCTTGATATCTTTATTTGAAAAAGAAGGCATCAAAGCTTTTTTTTTTTGGTTCAGACCTCTGGACAGCACTTTTTCATTGGTGGATGAATTTATCCACCAATCAGCAAGGACAACCCAGGTTGTTCACCAAAAATGGGCCGGCATCTAAACTTACATTCTTGCATTTCAAATAAAGATACCAAGAGAATGAAGAAAATTCGATATTAGGAGTAAAATAGAAAGTTGCTTAAAATTTCATGCTCTATCTGAATCACTAAAGAAAAAGTTTGTGTTCAGTGGCCCTTTAATCTATACATCGAGGTCATTTCTTAATTTAAAAATGTACCCAAAAATGATGTCTACTTATTCCTTATTATATTATTTTAATTAGAAGTTGTCTCTACAAATATTGAAATCAAATATTAGGTCATTCAAGAACATCTCCCAAGAAACAGAGTCTGGAGAAAATATGTGGGTTTTTTTCCCATTTTTCCCTAAAAATATCAAGCCTCAACATTGGATCTGCCATCATATTTTTCTTAAATCATTTGTTGTAATATTGTCTCTTATTACTTTTATTGTTAATTCTATGTAGAGTGCTACAGATTTCTATAGAGTAGAAATACAGGTACATAAAACAGACAGAACAAAACAAATGAATACAAAATGAGGGTGACCCTGGTCTGGAGAGCTTACAATCTCAATGAAAGTACGGTCAGTTATTAACTTGTCAGTACAGGATTGTGGATTCTTTATTACTACTTATACATAACCAGATAAGTCAGTAGAATTATTAATAATATTCTGATGTTGTCCATAATATATAAATAGTTGTTTTAAGTTCTCAATATATTTATTCCTTTTATTTTTCAATAAAATTGCTACTTTTGTTTATTGTTCTACACTAAGAGGCCTATTTATCAAAGGTCTTGCGGACCTGATCCGACATTGCGGATCAGGTCCACAAGACTTTGCTGAATGCGGAGAGAAATACGCTCTCTGTATTTAGCATTGCACCAGCAGCTCACAAGAGCTGCTGGTGCAACGCCGCCCCCTGCAGACTCGCGGCCAATCGTCCGCCAGCAGGGAGGTGTCAACCAACCTGATCGTGCTTGATCGGGTTGAATTGTGGCGATTCTTTAGACCGCTGCTTCATAACTGCTGTTTCTGGCAAGACTGAAGACTCCCCAGAAACACGGGCCCACAATCTCCTTACGGAGCTTGATAAATGGGCCTCTATAAGTGTATTGTTTGTTGTTCTTCACAATTGGTACAGTAAATATATATTATTCATTTATTATTAGTTAACAAACATGTGCCCCTATTCTAAGTCATTAGCAGAACCACACTAAAACATGGCATGTCAAAAATACACTGTGAAACAAAAACATGACAACTCATGAATTCAGGGGTGATTTAGGGATTTTTTTACGCTTTAACCCTTTTACTACCGGGACTTTCAGACAAATTGGCCAATTTATTAATGTTTGGACAAACATGATCTGCTGTAGCGGATCTTGTCTGCTGCACATTGATAAATGCAGACAGCATGAAATGTTTGTACAATACCACCCCCTGCACATTTGCGGCCTCTAGCAGGGGATGTCAATCAACCCGATCATATGCGATCTGGCTGATTGCTGTCCGCCGCCTCAGAGGTGGCAAACAAGTAAGGTAGCAGAAGTCTTAAGACCGCGACTTCTTAACTTCTTTTTCTGAAACAGAGGCATAGCACTGGATAAAGGGGCATGATAAATCGGCCCCAAAAACTTGCCCAAAATACCAGATCATATTTAGCATTTTTGCTATCACTACATTTAAACAGAAATCGAGCCTTGTTTTTTTATTTACCTGTCAAAACTATATATATATATTTTTAAGTAGACAAGCCAAGGTATAGATCTAGGCCCATGTTGGTATATTTCATACCGCCATTTCACTGCCAAAAAAAAATCAATTTTTTTTTTTCTTTTTTCACAAACTTTGGGTTCTCACAGAAATGCATTAATGGCACAAATGTTTGTAAAATTTTCTCTGAGATCCCCTTTGTTCAGAAATAGCAGACATATAAGGCTTTGCCATTGCTTTTTGGTAATGAGAAGGCCACTGAATGCAGCTTCGCACCACACTTCTATTATTCCCGGCAGTGAAGGGGTTAATCAGGTAGCTTAAAAGGTTAATTTTAGCTTTAGTTTAGAGATTACCCTCCCACCTGACACTTCCCAACCCCTGATCCCTACCTGATCCCTCGCAAACAGCTCTCTTCCCCCCACTGGTGTACCCCATCTTAGGTACTGGCAGACAGTCTGCCAGTATGAAAATAAGGTTGTTGTTGTTTGGTTTTTTTTATATATAATTTATGCAGTGTAGGATCCCCCTTTACCTCCCAACCTCCCTTATCCCCCCAAACAGCTCTTTAAACCTCCCCCCTCTAACTGTTAGGCGCCATCTTAGGTACTGGCAGCTGTCTGTCAGTACCTATAAACTACTTTTTTTTAGCACATTTTCCGTAGTGTAGTGTCCCCCCCACCCCCACCCGCATTCATCAGTTTAGGTTCCCCCAGATCCCCTTTTCTGTAGCGCAGCTGTCTCATCCCTCCCTGTCCCTTTATTTTCTATTTTTTCCGTAGGTAGGGTCCTCCCACCTCCCCTGCTGGACCACCCACCGCCTCCCACCTTCACCTCCAGCCGGCACCAGCAACGATCGTTACAGACGGTGACACACACACTTCTGTAACGATCAGGCATCAGCCCTCATATGAAGCCGGAGCACCGATCGTGCTCCAGCTGCATATGCGGCACATGCCTGAAGCTTCCGTAGCTCCAGCTCTTGGCTGCGACGATGTGTATATATACGTGGTGCGGTACGATAGCAAAACACAACGTATATATACGTCAGATTGGGTGAAGGGGTTAAGGGACAGTCTAGTCAAAATTAAACTTTCATGATTCAGATAGGGCATGCAATTTTAAACAACTTTCCAATTTTCTTTTATCATCAAATTAGCTTTTTTCTCTTGGTATTCTTTGTGGAAAGCTTAACCTAGAGAGGGTCATATGCTAATTTCCAAGCCATTGAACTGCCTCTTCTCTCAGTGCATTTTGACAGTTTTTGACAGTTAGATGCTGCTAGTTTGTGTGCCATATAGATTATAGTATGCTCACTCCCATGGAGTTATTTAAGAGTCAGCACTGATTGGCTAAAATTCAAGTCTGACAAAAGAACTGTTATAAGGAGGCAGTCTGCAGCGGCTTAGAATCAAGATAATCACAGAGGTAAAAAGTGTATTAATATAACAGTGTTGGTTATGCAAAACTGGGGAATGGGCAATAAAGGGATTATCTATCTTTTCAAACAATAAAAATTATGGAGTAGGCTGTCCCTTCAACCATTAATATAAATCCATTACGTATCATTTTGAACAATTTTAGATTTTTTTTTTTAATTTAAATACTTAATTGTAGCTATAAATTAAAATTTTGATAATAATATTTTAGTTTTGTAGTCTGAGGCTTTATTTTTTAGCTTTTTATTAAACCAGAAAACAATCATTTGTACTAATATAAGAACTAAGTGTTCGTAAAGATCGTATTATAAAGCAGCATATTGTTTTGAAACTGGCAAACACAGAGTAAATCCACTGTAAAATTACAAAAAACTGGGGGCATTTAATGGTTTTAGAAAGGATTTGAAATACTTTTAATTTAAATACCCTGCACAAATCCTTGTAAAATGACTCACACTGCTCTTTCAGTTGATTGGAATTATCCCCAAGATTATGGTGTAGATTCAAAGAATTTCCAGATCAATGCTGTCAGTAACTTAAATACACAGTTGTGGAATATAGTTTCCATATCTGTATTATGCTTTATGTATGTTAATAGTTGTGCTTCACTACCGATTTATTATTAGTTCCTTATATATTCTCAAATTAATAACTACTCAATAGTTTACATTTTTCTTCTCAGGTGTTAAACAGGCAGTAATAATGAAAAATATAATGGTCTACTAATATGTTAGTGCATTTATTATTGCACTATTGTCTGAAAATAATGATGTGTTTAACTCACACAGGGTTAAACAAATAGTTAGAGTGACAATGAGTAGTTTTGATTGGTGGATACGCACATATGCTGCCTGAGGTTTGCTGAGCAGTCATGTTTATCTCTAGAACAATAGTGAATTCCAGATCCGGAGCCAAAATTTGTGGGGGGTTAAAAACACAGATCTCTGTAAGCAATATAATAAAATACCAGATAATGTTTAGCCTACTCTACTCTAGAATGTTTATTGCCTAAAAAGATAGATTATCCCTTGACCTTCACACTCGGCACATTCCATTTATACAATAATTGAGACTACACAGAACATGGGGTGAAAAGGCTGCAGCCTGCATTTATTAACTTTTAACATATAGTTAGCCACATAAACTTCAGTAAATTGGTATTACAAATCCCAGGGTGCCGCCTACCCCATATCCACACGTGCCTTCCACTGGCTACCGCCAGGCACGCCCCCAATCTAAACCTCTCCCCCATCTTCAAGGGAGGTACCTTTTTCTCTTTAACTCGCGTCATAAGGTCAGCACCCGCCACAGCTGTGACAACCTCAACCCTTAAAATCAGGGCGGGATGGAGGGAGCTTCTTTTCCCTCTCACTTTCCTGGCAACCCACTCACTATTCCATGGCCTGCAGTGTGGTCACTTACCCCTCCTCTCAGTTCTTTCCTCTGGGGTTCTAATTATTATCCATTCCCCAGTTTTGCATAACCAACACTGTTATAATAATACACTTTTTACCTCTGTGATTATCTTGTATATAAACCTCTGCAGACTGTCCCCTTATTTCAGTTCTTTTGTTACAGACTTGTATTTTAGCCACTCAGTGCTGACTCATAAATAACTCCACTGGAGTGAGCACAGTGTTATCTATATGGCACACATGAACTAGTGCTTTCTAGCTGTGAAAAACTTTCAAAATGCACTGAGATAAGAGGCAGACTTAAAGGGCTTATAAATTAGTATATGAACCTACCTAGGTTTAGCTTTAAACAAATAATACCAAGAGAACAAAGCAAATTTGATGATAAAAGTAAATTGGAAAGTTGTTTAAAATTGTATACCCTATCTGAATCATGAAAGTTTAATTTTACTAGACTGTCCCTTTAAGCACAGTGTATTTTATGATTGGCCTTATGTCTTTCTTTAAGGAGTTGTCTTGTTTGTGAAGTTAGACGTTTTGATCTATTTTGTGCACAGTGCAAATCAAATATTGTAATGTGCCTGAGCCTAATCATGACACAGCACCTGTTTCTACCTGAAGTCATGATTGTAAAGCAGAAAATACAATTTAAAGCAAATGTACATATTTAAGGCTAGATTACAAGTGGAGCGCTAAATAATCGTGCGCTATAACTAACCAGCCATTACAAGTGGCGCTCAGAATATTTTCTAAAAGTCCTCAAAATAGAGGGCATTATAAATTTTTATTTAAAAAAAAGTAGCTTTTTGGGGTTTTAAAGTTGGCGGGTGTGGGCATTAAAACGTGCCTTTACATTGCGGTCTATGGGAACTGTGTGTTCCCAGTAAATATATATGTACAGTTTATGATTATGATTATGTACATATATATTTATGTGTTTATATGTGTCTATACAATTATACACATAATAACACATAAATATATATGTATATACACATAATAACACATAAATATATATGTATATACACATAATAACACATAAATATATATGTATATACACATAATAACACATAAATATATATGTATATACACATAATAACACATAAATATATATGTATATACACATAGTAACACATAAATATATATGTATATACACATAATAACACATAAATATATATGTATATACACATAATAACACATAAATATATATGTATATACAAATAATAACACATAAATATATATGTATATACACATATTAACACAAATATATATATATATACACATATTAACACATAACTATATATGTATATACACATATTAACACATAAATATATATGTATATAAGCATAACACATAAATATATATGTATTTACACATATTAACACATAAATATATATGTATATACACATAGTAACACATAAATATATATGTATATACACATAATAACACATAAATATATATGTATATACACATAATAACACATAAATATATATGTATATACACATAATAACACATAAATATATATGTATATACACATATTAACACATAAATATATATGTATATACACATAATAACACATAAATATATATGTATATACACATAAATATATATGTATATACACATAATAACACATAAATATATATGTATATACACATAATAACACATAAATATATATGTATATACACATAAATATATATGTATATACACATAATAACACATAAATATATATGTATATACACATAATAACACATAAATATATATGTATATACACATAAATATATATGTATATACACATAATAACACATAAATATATATGTATATACACATAATAACACATAAATATATATGTATATACACATAAATATATATGTATATACACATAATAACACATAAATATATATGTATATACACATAGTAACACATAAATATATATGTATATACACATAATAACACATAAATATATATGTATATACACATAGTAACACATAAATATATATGTATATACACATAATAACACATAAATATATATGTATATACACATAATAACACATAAATATATATGTATATACAAATAATAACACATAAATATATATGTATATACACATATTAACACAAATATATATATATATATATATATATATACACATATTAACACATAACTATATATGTATATACACATATTAACACAAATATATATGTATATAAGCATAACACATAAATATATATGTATTTACACATATTAACACATAAATATATATGTATATACACATAATAACACATAAATATATATGTATATACACATAATAACACATAAATATATATGTATATACAAATAATAACACATAAATATATATGTATATACACATATTAACACATAAATATATATATATATATATATATATATATATATATATATATATACACATATTAACACATAACTATATATGTATATACACATATTAACACATAAATATATATGTATATAAGCATAACACATAAATATATATGTATATACACATAATAACACATAAATATATATGTATATACACATAATAACACATAAATATATATGTATATACACATAGTAACACATAAATATATATGTATATACACATAATAACACATAAATATATATGTATATACACATAATAACACATAAATATATATGTATATACACATAGTAACACATAAATATATATGTATATACATATAGTAACACATAAATATATATGTATATACACATAATAACACATAAATATATATGTATATACACATAATAACACATAAATATATATGTATATACACATAGTAACACATAAATATATATGTATATACACATAGTAACACATAAATATATATGTATATACACATATTACCATATAAATATATATGTATATACACATAATAACCCATAAATATATATGTATATACAAATAATAACACATAAATATATATGTATATACACATATTAACACATAAATATATATATATATATATATATATATATATACACATATTAACACATAACTATATATGTATATACACATATTAACACATAAATATATATGTATATAAGCATAACACATAAATATATATGTATATACACATAATAACACATAAATATATATGTATATACACATAGTAACACATAAATATATATGTATATACACATAGTAACACATAAATATATATATGTATATACACATAACACATAAATATATATGTATATACACATAGTAACACGTAAATATATATGTATATACACATAGTAGCACATAAATATATATGTATATACACATAGTAACACATAAATATATATGTATATACACATAATAACACATAAATATATATGTATATACATATAATAACACATAAATATATATGTATATACACGTAAGCAAAGGAGAAATGGTTAACACTTTGTCCGTGTGTGAGCAAAAAAGCCAAGCCTGGCACCGGGACTAAGTCGACATAAACACCCCCAAACAGTACATGTATGAGCCAATAAGAGAGGTGTACCTTGAACACTGAAGAGAGAAAGTCCTGTATATGAACGGAGCGATATCCGATGGCAACGTGTCTGCCGACTTCTCTTCCGCCTCTGTGCAAAACCCGGTCTGCAGCTCTGTAGACGTCACCGCGTGACGTTAGGAAGGGGGTGTGTGTTGTAAGTCTGTGTATTCACCCAGCCCAGCAGTTAATGAGGAGTGATAACCTGGACTCAGTAGCTGGTCAAGGACATCAAAAAACAAAAGGTGGAGTCCCAGGTCGATAAAGTAAAAACAATTCTTTATTAGATTCGTTAAAAGTTGAGTTCTTGTGAGACGCAGCTCACACGGTCACAAAATCAGCCAAGAAGTGTGGAGAAATGAGCGTAGCACCAATGGCTTACATGTTTCGGCTAAATGCTGTAATCATAGCCTAAGGTGCTAAGCCTGAGAAGTCATTAAGAAAGGTAAAAAACAATCTGATTGGCTAAAACACTACAAGAATTAAAAATGTACGCCCATTTTAACACACCTTGCATGCACATTAAAGTTAACCCTATGTATGCCATAATTGCTACAATATATTATGGCATACATAGGGTTAACTTTAATGTGCATGCAAGGTGTGTTAAAATGGGCGTACATTTTTAATTCTTGTAGTGTTTTAGCCAATCAGATTGTTTTTTACCTTTCTTAATGACTTCTCAGGCTTAGCACCTTAGGCTATGATAAAGACTTCTTCCCGTCTGGAGGACCACTTCACCCGGCTTGGATGAAGACTTCTCCCGGCTTCGTTGAGGACTTCGGCCCGGTTGGATGGAGACTTCTCCCGGTAAGGTGATCTTCAAGGGGTTAGTGTTTTTAAGGGGGTATTGGGTGGGTTTTAGAGTAGGGTTGGTTGTGTGGATGGTGGGTTTTAATGTTGGGGGGATTTGTAATTTTTTTTACAGGTAAAAGAGCTGATTACTTTGGGGCAATGCCCCGCCAAAGGCCCTTTTAGGGCTATTTGTAATTTAGTGTAGGGTAGGGCTTTTTTTATTTGGGGGGGGGGCTTTTTTATTTTGCTAGGGGGATTAGATTAGGTGTAATTAGTTTAACAATATTGTAATTTGTTTATTATTTTCTGTAATTTAGTGGGGGGGGGTTTGTACTTTAGATAATTTAATTTAACTGTATTTAATTGTTGTTAAATTAGTTAATTTATTTAATTATAGTGTAGTGTTAGGTGTAATTGTAACTTAGGTTAGGTTTTATTTTACAGGTACTTTTGTATTTATTTTAGCTAGGTAGTTATTAAATAGTTAATAACTATTTAGTAACAATTCTACCTAGTTAAAATAAATACAAACTTGCCTGTAAAATAAAAATAAACCCTCAGCTAGCTACAATGTAACTATTAGTTATATTGTAGCTAGCTTAGGGTTTATTTTATAGGTAAATATTTAGTTTTAAATAGGAATTATTTAGTTAATGATAGGAATTTTATTTAGATTTATTTAAATTATATTTGTTATGGGGGTTAGGGTTAGACTTATATTTAAGGGTTAATAACTTTAGTATAGTGGCGGCGATGTTGGGGGCGGCAGATTAGGGGTTAATAAATGTAGCTAGGTGTCGGCGATGTTAGGGACGGCAGATTAGGGGTTAATAATATTTAACTAATGTTTGCGAGGCGGGAGTGTGGCAGTTTAGGGGTTAATATATTTATTATAGTGGCAGCGATGTCTGGTTCAGCAGATTAGGGGTTAAAAATTTAATTTTAGTGTTTGCGATGCGGGAGGGCCTCGGTTTAGGGGTTAATATATAGTTTATGGGTGTTAGTGTACTTTTTAGCACTTTAGTTAAGAGTTTTATGCTACGGCGTTGTACCATAAAACTTTTAACTGCTGACTTTAAAATCCAGTACCAGTCTTGACAGGAGAGGGTCTACCGCTCACTTTTTGTCAGACTCGTAATACCGGCGCTATGCAAGTCCCATTGAAAAAATAGGATACGCAGTTTACGTAAGTGGATTTGCAGTATTTCAAGTCTGGCCAAAAAAGTGAGCGGTACACCTGTACCTACAAGACTCGTAATATCAGCGGGTGTTAAAAAGCATCGTTAGGACCGGCCAATGCTGCTTTTTAAGCCTAACGCACAACTCGTAATATAGCCGACAGTGATTCTAATTGACAGCATCTGTGTGTTACTTTTATAAGATTTGGCTAACATTAGTTTAAATACTTGCTAAGTAACATTGCTTCATCATTTATATATTTAATCATCCACATTTTCAAGCTACTTCCAAAAATATTTTGCAACTATAAAAAAGTCTATGAACTTTTATCCTAATATATAGTGTAAGCTTTATTGTGTATTAATGGAATGGCTTTTAGAAATGACATAGTTACTGTTGTAACACCACAGATACTATCTCTAAAGAAAACCAGGCATTTTTTTCTCTAGTATACGATTTAGGCTATGGGATAATCACTTGCCTATGATCACAAGCTTCTGGCAAAAAAACATCACTAGATTCTCACGCTTCAAAGAAATAAGAAGGCCACACCTTCCCAATCTTTCCCATGTCAAGAAAAAATGTGCAGCTTTAATATTACATAGATATTTGTGTAAATGTATGTATATGTATATGTATATATATATATATATATATATATATATATATATTTATATACACAGTATATATCTGTCTGAGGAAGGGGTGAACACCCTGAAACGTCACAGAATAAACCTGTTTGCTGGGCTTAAATCCAGAGAGTGCGATTTATTTTGATTGGGTAGTTTGCTATATACATATGTGTGTGGGAGCTGTGTCATAAACAGTTGGGAGCTAAAGAGATGCATGTGACATGCTGTAAATTTGTTTTGTATTGATAATCGTAGCTAACTATGGGATTGATCCCAATCTTTTGCTAGGTAACAATTTCTGGATGTCGGACAGTATTGTCAGTGTGTTTCTTCTGCTAGTAATACCTTTGAAGCACAAAATGGTTACTCCCTGAAGACAACACAAAATCGTTATCTGTATGGTTAATCTCCCAATTTCGTAATCCAATAACCAAATGGGCAGGATTAACAACAAGCAATATGTTGATTTTGGAGTATTAGATGATTACATCACAGGTTAAAGGGCCTGTTTGTTAACTGTTCAGTTTTGTGTGCAATAATGCAAAGGGGTGACGGTTTCAAATTAACCTGTTGTGATCCCCAGCCATAGCGATATATTTGTATGTTTTTTTAAGGGATTTGAACAATGGCATTATGGGTACAGTGGTTGTGTATGTTTATTGGGCTATGGATTCCATTTATTAGCTTTGATTGAACAGGTACCATTTGTATCCATTTGATAATGTCGCTTCCTAAGGTCATCCAATATGGTTGGGTAATTTTTTGTATGTTTTGTCCGTATGCAAAATTAATATTATATTTGAAAACTTTTTGGATCTCAGGCTTTCTCAATTCCATTTAGCTGTGGAATTCGATAAGTTTAAAAATGCTCATTACTGTTTGAGAATTTAGATCATGACTGGAAAAAAGACTGGCACATGTTTAAGTATAGAGCCTAGAAACAATAAAAATGCTTACATTTTTATTTTTCAATAAAATGCACACCAATTTAGTTTGGGGGACATTTAGAAAATTAACCAGAGATGGGATCTCTGATTAATTTTATAAGCGCTAAGCTTGCGGTAGCAATAACCAGCCACTTGTAAAGGCTGGTAATTTATTGTGCGCCCGCAATTGGGCAAATTCAACCGTTTTGTGGGCGCGCAATACATTTGTGCTCCACTTGTAATATTACCCTATGTGTTTAACTCCTGCAAAGGGGTTACAAGTATCTCAGCTCCAATGAAGTTGTGTGTGAGGTTGCTGGCACCTGGCCCGGTTATTCACACCCTCTTTAAAGACAACTTGATTTAGTTGAACAAAAGATATTCTATTGGAGAATTTTTGTTTTTCCATACAAGAGCCATATTTATCCCTAATAAGAGAGAGACAAGTCAGTGAACCTGGACAACTTGTTACCTGGCCATTTTGCTCAACAACAATGATAAAAGTTGCCATATATGTGAGTCCTGAGTGAGGTTATTCTATAAAGTTGCTACATTTACTTGTAATTTTTGTTGAAAATGTATTAATTTTTCTCCATTGCTGGACCAAAAATAAAGGGTTCATAATAAACTATCTGAAATCTGTTCATATTCTAATTAATAAAATATAGCTGGCATAGAAATGTAAATATGTATCTCTATTTTAATATAAATCCAGCTTATGATAAATAGAAATGTTAAAAAATGACACATGATTCTTTTACATGTAGCAAAGTAATCTTGGAGGTTCTTATTACAGAATTTTAATGGTAATGCTAATAAAAATAGTAAAATATATAAAATATGTAACTGTAAAATATATTACAAACTGATGGCACTAAAGGGACAGACAGTGTATTGTAAAATCGATTTCCCCGTAATTTGTTTCCAATACTTGTTATACCAGCTCCAGATAAAATGTATGAGAATATGCACCTATATGTTTGTATATTTAATAGCTGTTTCTCGGCTAGATTACGATTTTTGCGTTATGAGTGAAAAAGCCTTATAACGCTGCATTTTCACTACAGCTGCTATAGCAAGTCTTGCAGGTATAGCTGTACCGCACACTTTTTTGGCCGTAACGCAACGGTATAGGTACAGCCTATACCGTCAAGATTCGTACCGCCATCTAAAGTCAGTAGTTATGGGTTTTACATTACAAATCTGTAGCATAAAACTCATAACTAAAGTGTCACAAAGTACACTAACACCCATAAACTAACTATTAACCCCAAAACCGAGGCCCTCCCGCATCGCAAACACTATAATGAAATGATTAACCCCTAATCCGCCACTATAATAAACATATTAACCCCTAAACTGCCGCACTCCCGCATCGTAGACACTAGTTAAATATTATTGACCCTTAATCTGCCGCCCCCAACATCACCGTCACCATTATACTAAAGTTATTAACCCCTAAACCTAACCCTAGGTCTAACCCTAACACCCCTAACTTTAATATAATTAAATCTAAATGAAAATTACTATCATTAACTAAATAATTCCTATTTAAAACTAAATACTTACCTATAAAATAAACCCCTAAGCTAGCTACAATATAACTAATAGTTACATTGTATTTATCTTAGGTTTTATTTTTACTTCACAGCTAAGTTTGTATTTATTTTAACTAGGTAGAATAGTTAGTAAATAATTATTAACTATTTACTAACTACCTAGTTAAAATAAATACAAAGTTACCTGTAAAATAAAACCTAACCTGAGTTACACTAAAAGTAAACCTAACATTACA
Organism: Bombina bombina; assembly: GCF_027579735.1. Taxonomy (NCBI): domain Eukaryota; kingdom Metazoa; phylum Chordata; class Amphibia; order Anura; family Bombinatoridae; genus Bombina; species Bombina bombina. Next base: position 50,717,990 of record NC_069501.1, on the reverse strand, counting down.
CTACAATTAAATAAATTACATTAATTAAATACAATTAACTAAATTACAAAAAATAAAAAACACAAAATAAAAAAGAAATGATCAAATATTTAAACTAATTACACCTAATCTTATAGCCCTATGAAAATAAAAAAGCCCCCCCCCCAAATAAAAAAACATAGCCTAACCTAAACTGCCAGTAGCCCTTAAAATGGCCTTTTGCAGGGCATTGCCCCAAAGAAATCATCTCTTTTACTTGTAAAAATAAATACAAACAACCCCCCCAACAGTAAAACCCACCACCCACACAACCAAACCCCCCAAATTAAACCCTATCTAAATAAACCTAAGGGCATTTAGCTCTTTTTCCTTGCCAAAACCCCTAATCTAAAAATAAAACCCACCCAATAAACCCTTAAAAAAAACCTAACACTAACCCCCGAAGATCCACTTACAGTTTTTGAAGACCGGACATCCATCCTCAATGAAGCCAGGAGAAGTCTTCATCCAAGCGGCAAGAAGTCATCCTCCAGACAGGCAGAAGTCTTCATCCAGATGGCATCTTCTATATTTATCCTTCCGACACGTAGCGGCTCCATCTTCAAGACATCTGGCGCGGAGCATCCTCTTCTTTCTTGAAGAATGAAGGTTTCTTTAAATGATGTCATTCAAGATGGCGTCCCTTTAATTCCGATTGCCAGATAGAATTCTATCAGCCAATCGGAATTAAAGGTGAAAAAATCCTATTGGCTGATGCAATCAGCCAATAGGATTGATCTTTAATCCTATTGGCTGATCCAATCAGCCAATAAGATTGAGCTTGCATTCTATTCGCTGTTCCAATCAGCCAATAGAATGCAAGCTCAATCCTATTGGCTGATTGCATCAGCCAATAGGATTTTTTCACCTTTAATTCCGATTGGCTGATAGAATTCTATCAGCAATTCGGCATTCAAGGGACGCCATCTTGGATTATATCATTTAAAGGAACCTTCAGTCTTCAAGAGGAGTCAAAAGAAGAAGATGCTCCGCGCCGGATGTCTTGAAGATGGAGCCACTTCGTGTCAGCAGGATGAAGATAGAAGATGCCGTCTGGATGAAGACTTCTGCCCATCTGTAGGACAACTTCTTGCCACTTGGATGAAGACTTCTCCCGGCTTCGTTGAGAATGGATGTCCAGTCTTCAAAAACTGTAAGTGGATCTTCGGGGGTTAGTGTTGTTTTTTTTTAAGGGTTTATTGGGTGGATTTTATTTTTAGATTAGGGGTTTGGGCAAGGAAAAAGAGCTAAATGCCCTTTTAAGGGCAATACCCATCCAAATGCCCTTTTCAGGACAATGGGGGGCTTAGGTTTAGTTAGATAAAGTTTTATTGGGGGGGTTTGTTTGTGTGGGTGGTGGGTTTTACTGTTGGGGGGAGGTTGTTTGTATTATTTTTTTTACAGGTAAAAAAGCTGATTTCTTTGGGGCAATGCCCCGCAAAAGGCCCTTTTAAGGGATATTGGCAGTTTAGTTTAGGCTAGGGTTTTTTTTATTTGGGGAGGAGTTTTTTTTTTATTTTGATAAGGCTATTAGATTAGGTGTAATTAGTTTAAATATTTGATCATTTCTTTTTTATTTTGTGTAATTGAGTGTTTTTTTATTTTTTGTAATTTAGTTAATTGTATTTAATTAATGTAATTTATTTAATTGTAGTGTAATGTTAGGTGTTAGTGTAAGACAGGTTAGGTTTTATTTTACAGGTAACATTGTATTTATTTTAACTAGGTAGCTAGTAAATAGTTAATAACTATTTACTAACTATTTTACCTAAATACAAACTTAGCTGTGAAATAAAAATAAAACCTAAGATAGATACAATGTAACTATTAGTTATATTGTAGCTAGCTTAGGGTTTATTTTACAGGTAAGTATTTAGTTTTAAATATGTATTAGTTAGGTAATAATAGTAGGTTTTATTTAGATTTATTTTAATTATATTAAAGTTAGGGGTGTTAGGGTTAGACTTAGGGTTAGGTTTAGGGGTTAATATATTTATTTAGTGTTAGTGATGTGGGAGGCCAGAGGTTTTGAGGTTAATAACTTTAGTATAGTGGCGGCGGCGACATTGGGGGTGGCAGATAAGGGGTTAATAAGTGTAATGTAGGTGGCGGCGATGTCGGCGGCGGCAGATTAGGGTTAATACATTTATGTAGGTGGCGGTAAAATTGGGGATGGCAGATTAGAAGTTAATAAGTGTAGGTAGGTGGCAGCGACATTAGGGGCGGCAGATTAGGGGTAAATAAGTGTAGGTAGGTGGCGGCGACATTGAGGGAGGCAGATTAAAGGTTAATAAGTGTAGGTAGGTGGTCGGCAATGTCGGGGCAGCAGATTAGGGGCTTTTTTTCATCCGGCTCTCCCCTATGATGTCTATTGGGAAATCGTGCACAAGCACGTAAAACAAGCTCAAAGCAGTGCTGGTATTTGTGTGTGGTATGGAGCTCAACGCTGCCATGTTGCCTGCTAACGCCGGGTTTTTGCAAACCTGTAATAGGAGCGCTATAGGGAGGTGAGCAGTGGAAATAACTTGCAAGTTAGTAGCGAGCTGCTCATAACGCAAAACTCGTAATCTGGCCGTCTGTTAATTGAAACTACAAACCACTAAAATAGGGCTGCACTTGGAGGTAGAGCAAACCTGATTAGCTTATCTCTCTATATTTACAAAAAGTTCCCCTTAGCCAATCTCTCTATACACAGTGAGACCAATACTTGGGCCCAGATGATGAAAGATTCTCCAGTTTGGAGATAAATTACAGTGCAGACTTCATAGGGGCTGAACTCTCAGAATTTCCTAAGAAAAAGGGCAAACCTGGAATTCCCAGAGAAATGAGAGATACTTCCCATAATGCTCTTTTCTTAGATTAGGTGATCTAAAATGATCCTCTAGTGCTGAATTATCTCTCATAAGATTCTCGAAATGCATGTTTTGCTATACTTCTCTAAGGGACATTCTCTGCATTTCTGTGTGTGAAAGAGAGACAAGCCCAATGCAATATACCACTGCATAACATGAGAGTTTTGTTACATTTACACTTAGTGCTTTGTGTTTTATAATAGCTTAGATTTTGTCTTTTTTTTTATTACATTTAAGCTTTGCACTTTCTATTTTGTATTGTAATGCATTTAGATTCTATTTACAGCAGTGTATTTAGGATTCAGATCTTTCAAGTTCTGATTATGCTTTGACCCTTATTGTGCGGCTTTTAACAAATTAGGATCATAGTAGAATCCAAACTGTTACTTTTACTGAACAAGCTTCTTAAAGTATTAGCAATGTTTTGTTGGTGTGTATATATATATATATATATATATATATATATATATATATATATATATATATATATATATATATATATATTTGTCTGTTATATAAGTTTAATTCTGTAAAAAATGCACTCATTCCAAAAATAAGTTTATTTTTGTCTACTTTATATTGATACCTATGGCAACCCATGATGTTTAGAGCCAAAGATACAACTTATTTATTTCTTGTTCAACATATAAAAAAAATAACAATTTAAACATGCTTTTTTAAATTGATAGATATGATGTAGAAGCATGAACATTTTTTAAAATATTTTTTAAATATACTTTTTTGTTTTACAGTAATGTGAATAATTATAGGACTCAGTTGAAGAGTAAAGTACAGTGCTGTTTGAATATTGGTTATTTAATTTTAATTATTTTTTTTTTTGCTTTGCTAATTAGAATCACTATTTAGCAGAAATAACCCTGGCTGAGTCAGGCCTGTGATTAAATAGTTTACACTTTGGCAGCAGGCTCAGCAGCAGAACTTTCTCTGCTGCAACATCTCCATTCCAATTTACATCTCAAAGAGGTGTGACCTTCCTGTATTCATACCTCTGTAGTCTGTCTTCAAGCCATTCGATTTAGTTTTAGAACGTGACAGTCAACACTGCTCCGAGACGTTAAGGACCACTTAACACATTCAGGTGCTGTGCTTAAATTTGATAAGAACATCTAGAAAAATACATATTTATAGAGTTTACCTTTTTTGCATACTAACATTGATTTTTTTTTATATATATATTTTTTTTAACAATCACATTTTCTAGCAAAGCAACCTTAGGTCTAATGACGCAGCTGTTGCCAGTCTGCAGAGCATGAGTAAGTCTCACCTTTTTTGGGTTTCTGAATTGTAAAAAGAGAAGAAATGTTCTCACTGCAACTAATGAGCATGAAAAAAAAATGTGATTCTGCATTTCAGATTACATATTGAAGAGTATAAGGCAATAACATTCTTTTTAGGATTTAGTATTTGATTTTTATTTACAAGGTCATGATCTGAGTGTTTTGTGCCCTGTTCACACTGGGCAGAATAATAACTTACTTTGTAATGTACCGCTAAAATTTAAATACTCAGTGATCCGGCCGCCCACTTCAAAATGACTTTTTTTAGCTGACAGTTAGCTAGAGCATCAATTGGAGAACTGTTCAAACTGTTCGCTAACAAAAAAAAGGTCATTTTGAAGTGGGTGTCCAGACCATGAGGTATTCCGAATTTCAATGCTACGTTAGAAAGTAAGTTATACGTACTTTTTAATGCACTGAATTATTTGTTCCTAAACTTACAAACAGGGACTACTTAAATTTCAAATATAGCTTGACAGGCTGCTAATTTGTCACTAATGCACTGTAGCTTATTAGGTACTAATAAAATTAAGTGATTTGAACGTTCCATGAGTCTAGTGAAACATGGAGTAAAGTTAAAAAAAAGTAAGTTATTGTGCATCTTCATTACAACAAATTAATTAATGGCACCGTTAGGTAAAAATTAAACTAATTATTCATATAAAGCATCTGTTAAAAAAACTTTCCAAAGTACTTGTATTATTAAATTTGCTTTGTTCTCTTAGTATATATTATTGAAAGCATATGTACAACTCCTGTCATCTGTTTCCGTGTCAGGGGCAATATTCAAGGGGGGACAAGTGCATTTTTTCCCTAACTTTCTTCCCACTTATAAGTTGCATGCAGGTAGGTAGGCTTAGTAAGGTCAGCAGCCAGGATAGCAGGTTGATATGCTAATTAGTAATGTTACTACAGGAGGGGGTGTCAGTTCATACTCAGATCAGGCAGCACAATATCTTGAGCCAGCCCTGCCTAAAGTGTATGTGTATCTATGTGTGTATTTATCTGTGTGTGTGTATATTTATGTGCATTTGTAAGTGTGTGTGTGTGTGTGAGAGAGAGAGAAAAAGAGAGAGAGAATAATAATAAACTGATATTTATAGATACTGATAATCAGCAGAACTCTTTGCTGCTTTATTGGTGGACATTTAGACAATTCGCAAGCATAAAAATATAAACTAGCAAGGTCTGTCATGGTAACTACGTTACTACATATTTTGTTTATTTTAAATGGACATTGTACTCCATAAATCCTTTAATTAGGCATAATTAAAAAAAACTTTGCTCTTCACTTTCATTATCATATTGTAATGTGTCCACTTCCTGTCAAAATATGCTTGAGTGCATTCTGGGAATACAGAACCGTGACACTCCTAAATGCTTCTATGTGATTGGTTGTAATATGCAGGTACTTGTTAATATCTGTTCCTAATTGGACACATCAAAGATAAACAACATTAAAGGTTGTGTCTTAGGTCTACAAAACAATGCATATTTTTGTAACAAAATATTTCTTTAAAAGAAAACCTACCCAGCTGTGATTGACTCTTTGAAGGACAATATTGTAAATGATCAAGCCAATTTCGCGCTTTTTTAGCAGTGGGATATTTCTACCACTGTGCTGTCTGAAATCTAACTGAATATGCCAGGGGCAGGGACAAATCTCTTCTTTCTATAACTTCACTCCTCATCTAATGCTTTCCTGATATATTCTTTTATATCCCTAAAATCAAATGTAAAATCTTGTCCCAGTAGACTCTGTAACACTGCACTGACACTTCATAGTTACATTTTTAATGTGAGTCATTTTCAGCTACCACAAGGCTTTTTACTGTGAAATCATAAGTGATTTGTCAAGTCATACAATTTAGTGAGATTGTCAAATGCCGTGTTCTTTCTCTTCAATAAAATCTTGACTAGGTTACTTGGCACACAGCAAATTCTACATCAGAGAGGTCATTGATGACTACAGAGTCCCCAGCTCTAATTTACACCCTTCCACACCAGCCTCACTGAAATTTAATGAGCAAACATCAAGGGATATGAAACCCCAGAGTTTTCATTTTGTAATTTAGAGTATATCATTTAAAAATAAAAGTTTCTAATTTACCAATTTTTACAGGATATTTATTTAATTGCAAAGGGGTTATGACAGTGATCCCATAGATTGAAACATGCACACAGGAGCGTGTTTATTATAGGGACAGTCTACTTGAACATATTTATTGTTTAAAAAGATAGATAATCCCTTTATTACCCGTTCCCCAGTTTTGCATAATCAACACTGTTATATTAATATACTTTTTACCTCTGTGAGGTAACGTGGTTCAGATTGAAATTCTGTGTTGTTTCAGGAGGTAAAAATGTCAACCTTCAGGGGTACTAAGGGCAGGAACATATTTTTTGATTATTATCACTGGAAAAGCAGCCTGATATAGGCCCAGATTATGAGCGGAGCATTATTTAGTGCTTTTGCTAGAGGGCTAGTTGCTCTAGAAGTAAACTTTTTAAGCGGGCTGGGTTGTGTTCGTATTATAAGCGCTGATAGTAAAAGTTAGCTAACCTGACACGCGCATACAGACTACTTCTAAAAAAAAAAAAAGTGTGCATAAAAAGTGGGGGAAAAAGTGTGCTAACCGACATGAAGGGACATCTATGCTAAAGGCCATTGCAGCCTTTTTTTCTTCTAACACCTGAGACCTAGGCCCCAAGTTAACAAGGTCTGTCGGACCTGATCCGACAGTGCGGATCAGGTCCGACAGACCTCGCTGAATACGGCGAGCAATACGCTCACCGTATTCAGCATTGCACCAGCAGACTCGCGGCCAATAGGCCGCCAGCAGGGGGTATCAATCAACCCGATCGTACTCGATCGGGTTGATTTCCGGCGATGTCTGTCCGCCTGCTCAGAGCAGGTGGACAGGTTATGGAGCAGCGGTCTTTGTGACCGCTGCTTCATAACTGCTGTTTCTGGTGAGCCTGCAGGCTCGCCAGAAACACGGGGCATCAAGCTCCATTTGGAGCTTGATAAATATGCCCCCTAATATCTTTGAGCCCTTATAACCTGCAATATTTAAAAAAAAAAAAAAAAATGATTTGATGGTGTTATTATGCGTGTAACTGTAACTGATGTGTTTTGTGACTTTTTTTGTTTTGCAAAACAGTTAACCACTGCTCTGAGTACGCACTAACCCGTTAACTTGATTTGCGCTCAAGCGATCATATTTACTTTCAACCTGTAATATGAGTGCAATTTAACCTTCGTGCAATACGATCGCGAAAACCTGATATCGCTTGCGTGCAAACATTTACGCTCCACTTGTAATTTGGCCCAATATAAGCTGAAGTTTAGAATAATTATTTTTTAAAAAACAAGTGAAGACTGTAGTTAACCCCATAGGGCCAGTAATGACATGCTGTATTGAATTTGAACTTTATGTATCAGAATATCCCTTTAACATTTTTTTGTATTATTTGTCTACATCTACTGCTGTTGGCTAAATATTTCCTGTATATAAAAATGTGTGTGTACAACTTGGCAAATAAAATGTGCCCTTGAGTGTTAGAGAACAGGATATAGTTTTGCTATATGTTGCTGTTACACCCTTTTTGTCACAGAGCTAACATTGTCCTAATACAGATTGGCTCTACATAGAGTATTTCTGGCTGGGACAAAAACCACAGTCTACAGGCTGCATATTTTTATAGAATATTAGCTTTTGTATTTAAAACAAAATCACACAGTACATAAATGTGACTATTATTTTTTCATAATAGTATAGCATATCTGTTTATATTTAGTCCACGCATGGAATATATAGTATCCTTGGTCCAGACTTCTGCCTACATAATAAATAATTCTATATCTGTGTTCGTCAGAAATATTGCTGTGGGTATATTGTGCCCAAATGTCTCCTGTTGTATCATTGCATCTGGTAACCACTAAACCAACATTGTTCTACATGCTTGAAAGAATCATCATTTAAATATTCGCTTCAAATGACGGCGGTCGCGGCTTTATTGACTCTTGTGAATCCCTTACCTCAGGAATATCAGATCTTCTACTCCTTCCTGCAGATTTTAGAAGAGAAACTTCCTATTGAATAAGGTTCTCACACACTTCCTTCACTTAAAGGGACATTATACACTCATTTTTTCTTTGCATAAATGTTTTGTAGATGATCTATTTATATAGCCCAAAAAGTTTTTAAAAAAAATAAATGTATAGTTTTGCTTATTTTTAAATAACATTGCTCTGATTTTCAGACTCCTAACCAAGCCCCAAAGTTTTATGTGAATACGGTCAGCTACCTTCTCCGGCTTGCTGCTGTTTGTGTAAAGGGTCTTTTCATATGCAAAGGAAGGGGGAGGGTCTTATTTCCCACTTGCAGTGGGCTTTCCAGCTACCTTTTCAACAGAGCTAAACTGAGGGCTTCTAAGTAAGTTTTTAAACAGTTTTATACTGGATTTATATATCCGTATCTGTGCATCTTATTCTTTATACTAGTGTCTTTTGCATGCAGTTATATGAAAATGAGTGTATACTGTCCCTTTAAAGGCACAGTAAACTTAAAATTAAACTTTATAGGGATATAGTTCATGATTCGGATAGAGCATGCAATTTTGAGCAACTTTCTAATTTACTCCTATTATCAATTTTTCTTCGGTTCTCTTGGTATCTTTGTTTGAAAAGCAGGAATGATAGCTTAGGAGACAGCCCTTTTTGGTTCAGCACCTGGTGCTACATGTAGCCACTAATCAGCAAGTGCTACCCAGGGTGCTGAACCAAAAAAAAATGTCTGGCTCCTAAGCTTACATTCCTGCTTTTTAAATAAAGATACCAAGAGAACGAAGAAAATGTGATAATAGGAGTAAATTAGAAAGTTGTTTAACATTGTATGTTCTTATGTCAATCATGAAAGTTTAATTTTGAGTTTACTGTCACTTTCAGATAAATGAAAGAGTCATCTCCAGAACTAATGATAGAAACATTTTGGGTTTCCTATCCCTTTAACTCAGGGATTGGTTTATCAGAAGACAGCTGACTTCATTTTAAACACTATGGGCCAGATTACGAGGGGCGTGCTAACAGTTACGTGCGAACGAAAAGGGGTTTATCACATGCATTGGAGCCCTCTGCAGTTCAGTAGATGAAAACATGAAAAAGCGCATTTATGTAATATTCATCCTATTATATAAAAGGCCAAGTGTGTTTGTCCGATGCTGTAATGCGCAGTAGAGACAGCACGAGGACAAGCACACCTGGCCTTTGCGATCCCTACCTGATCTGCGGCAGAGATGGGCATGGTCGGGCGTGATCGGGGCGTGGCCAGACTGAAGGGTGCGTGGCTGGGCATGAAGGGTTGTGAAGGGGCGTGGCCGGGGCGTGAAGAGGCATGGCCGGGCGCGGTCGCTCACAAGATAAATGGGAGAGAGATTGAGAGGGGGGAGAGATAGGGAGAGAGGGAGGGGAGAGATAGAGAGGGGGGAGAGATAAAAAGAGAGGGGAGAGAGGGAGAGGAGAGAGAGAGAGAGAGAGAGAGAGGGGGGAGAGAGAGAGGGGGGAAAGAGAGAGGGGGGAAAGAGAGAGACAGAGAGGGGGGAGAGAGAGAGGGGGGAGAGATAAAAAGGGAGGGGAGAGAGGGAGGGGAGAGAGAGAGAGAGAGAGAGGGGGGAGAGAGAGAGGGGGGAAAGAGAGAGACAGAGGGGGAGGGAGAGAGGGGGAGAAAGGGGGGGAGGGAGAGGGGGAGAGAGAGAGGGGGGGAGAGAGAGGGGGGGAGGGGGAGAGAGAGAGACCAAAAGAGAGGGGGGAGAGAGAGAGAGCGCAAAAGAGGGTGGGAAAGAGCACAAAATAGAGGGGGGAGAGAGAGTTCAAAAGAGAGGGGGAGAGAGCGCAAAAGAGGGTGGGAGGGAGCTCAAAATAGAGGGGGGAGAGAGAGTGCAAAAGAGAGGGGGAGAGAGCGCAAAAGAGGGGGGAGAGAGTGCAATAACGAGGGGGGAGAGAGAGCACAAAAGAGAGGGGGAGAGAGCGCAAAAGAGAGGGGGAGAGAGCGCAAAAGAAAGGGGGGAAAGAGAGAGCGCAAAAGAGAGGGGGAGAGAGCGCAAATGAAAGGGGGAGAGTGCGCAAAAGAGAGGGGGGAGAGAGAGAGAGAGAGCAAAAGAGAGGGGGGAGAGAGCGCAAAAGAGAGGGGGAGAGAGAGTGAGCAAAAGAGAGGGGGGAGAGAGAGAGCTCAAAAGAGAGGGGGAGAGAGAGCAGAAGAGGGGGGATAAAGAGAGGGAGAGAGACAGCAAAAGAGAGGGGGGAGAGTGCACAAAAGAGAGGGGGGAGAGTGCAAAAGGTAGGGGGGAAGAGAGCACAAAAGAGAGGGGGGGAGAGCGCAAAAGAGAGGGGAGAGAGAGAGAGAGCACAAAAGAGAGGGGGAGAGAGCGCAAAAGAGAGGGGGAGAGAGAGCGCAAAAGAGAGGGGGAGAGAGCGTAAAAGAGAGGGGGAGAGAGAGAGCTCAAAAGAGAGGGGGAGAGAGAGAGCTCAAAAGAGAGGGGGAGAGAGAGAGCTCAAAAGAGAGGGGGGAGAGAGAGAGCTCAAAAGAGATGGGGAGAGAGAGCGCAAAAGAGAGGGGGAGAGAGAGAGCAAAAGAGAGGGGGGGAGGGAGAGAGCAAAAGAGAGGGGGAGGGAGAGAGCGCAAGGGGTGGGACCTCTGTACTGCAAATAAAGTGTTATATATAGCTATATATAATCATCTATATATATATATATATATATATATATATATATATATATATATATATAATACTCAAAGAGGATCCCACATTCCCTATTAACATGCAACCTCCAGGGTGCACTTTAAATTTGTAATGTAGAAATAAAGCAAGAAAGGCACTCTCCGTGTTCATCACCAAAACTTTTACTTAAGTAAAAGTTTTGGTGATGAACACGGAGAGTGCCTTTCTTGCTTTATATATATATATATATATATATATATATATATAGGTATAGATATATGTTTTAGCAAAATACCATCAGTTATATGTAGAAATATGTATTTATGAATAAATAGAACATATTCTTCTATGTGAAAACATTGGAATGTGAAATATTCATATTTTCATGTTGGGTTAGCGCACTTGAGAATATGTGATCGGGTTTGTGGGCAAGTAAAGTATTATTCTTTCCACTTTTTTTTTTTTTTTGCTCCATTAACTTATATCGGTTTAGCGCATGAGCGAAAACCTTTTACTTTCAACTTATAATACTAGCAAAACTTTACTTCTAGCAGATTTAGCGAGAGAGCTGGAGCATTAAATATGACTCCACTTGAAATCTGGCACTAAATAAATTCCTGATATAATGGTATATTCAAAGCAAAGAATACCCTGAGAATAATATGTTGTTTTTTAAATTATTTTAGTTGTTTAAATATTGAAGACAAGTGTAAACCATGCTTTCCCGTTACCTATCTCTTCTGCTGAGGATGATTAGGAACATATACAAAAGTATCACTGTGCAAACAATGGATGTGTGGAGTATAGCAATGTTAAGACAATGGGCTCCATTTATTAAGCAGCGGATGTTGCTTCGTAGTCCCATCGTTTCAGGTCCGCCTGAAATGGAAGTTAAGAAGCCTCGGCCGTAAGATCACTGCTCCTTAACTTCTTCTGATCGGAATGATGATTGACGGCCCCTGCTAGCGTCCGATTGGCCGCCAGTGAGCAGGGGGCGGCATTGCACAAGCATTTCACTCTAAAATTAAAATTAAACCTGTGCTGAGGATTCTGAAATTAAAATGTTAAAACTAATGGAACTTCTTTAAACCACATCTATTTTACAAGTCATTTCTGTTTACTTTTCTGTTTACTTCCTGCTAATGCTCATTAGTTGATTGGTACCTCATTGGTACGTCCTATTAAGGCTCATTGCTTGATAGATACTTCATGTTAATGCTCATTGGTTGATAGATACTTCATGTTAATGCTGATTTATTAACAGGTACTTCCTGCTAATGACCATTGGTTTATAGATACTTCATGTTAATGCTCATTGGTTGATAGATACTTCATGTTAATGATCATTGGTTGATAGATACTTCATGTTAATGCTGATTTGTTAACAGGTACTTCCTGCTAATGCCCATTGGTTTATAGATACTTCATGTTAATGCTCATTGGTTGATAGGTACTTCCTGCTAATGCCCATTGGTTGATAGATACTTCATGTTAATGCTCATTGGCTGATAGGTACTTCCTGCTAATGTTCATTGCATGATAGATACTTTATGTTAATGTTCCTTTGGTTGATAGGTACTTCCTGATAATGTTCATTGCTCGATAGATACTTCATGTTAATGCTCATTGGCTGATAGGTACTTCCTGATAATGTGCATTGCTCAATAGATACTTCATGTTAATGCTCATTGGCTGATAGGTACTTCCTGATAATGTTCATTGCTTGATAGATACTTCATGTTAATTCTCATTGGCTGATAGGTATTTCCTGCTAATTCTCATTGCATGATAGATACTTTATGTTAATGTTCCTTTAGTTGATAGGTACTTCCTGCTAATGATCATTAGCAGATAGGTTAGGTACAGCTTCCACATCTCTATTAGTGAAGAGGGACACACCTCTGTAAACCTAAGAGGAAAAGCCTTTTTTATGTGAAAGAAAAAAAAAATGAAACTGACATTTAAACTTACAGAATGCATTCTAGCCATTCTGGAATATGCTAGATAAAGTTGGCAGAATAAATAATTATTGTACATTACATTTATTATTATTTTTGTAAAATATTTTTAATTATACATTTTTTGGGGAATTACATTTTGTTCCCCCCCCCCCCCTTATAGCCAGATTATGACTTATTCCCTCTCTTCAATTCACCCTAGTCCCTAGTTGGTTCCCAATTATTTCTGCCATCCAGAACATAGATCAGAGTTGTTCTTTAAACGTTTAGTTAATCTGTTTTGAATGGGATCCAATACAAATGAGAAAAAATGCCCAAGAGATACCCAAGGAAGCAGTGCAAATAAGAGGCTTGTGTACTGTAGTTTTATGATCACAAGTACTGCTGGGTGATATGCAGATATGCTTAGAAGAGACACCCCACTGCAAACTGTTACTGCAGATGCAAAACAGCAGGGCTGTTGGAGGGAATTACTGGGATGTAAGAAAGAAAATGTGATTAAAATAAATTGCAGTACAGGTAGAAAACCCTTTCCCATACTCTTGAGACTGGAAAAGGTTAAGATTTCTGAATAGTTTTTTATTTTGGAATATTTGCATCTTTAAAATAGGACAGTTTAGAGAGGGGATGGTACCAAGTGTAAACAACAATATATTATGATTTTTAGGTAATATTTACTTGCCATAATACAGCTTATATATGTAACTAAAGGTAGTTTTATATAATTGGTAATACTGTATACATAGTACCCTCAGAGAGAGAGAGTGCAGTACTGTATAGATAGAAGGGTAATATGTGTTGTTTTAAATAAATATAGAATACTAGTCCTAAAGCCCATGGGTACATGGCCTTTTTTGCAGTACAGTTGTTCCACAACATGCTCTCTCTCTATCCCCCTCTCTTTTGCTCTCTCTGCCTCCTCTCTTTTGCTCTCTCTTTCCCCCTCTCTTCTGCTCTCTCTCTCTCTCTCTCTCTCTCTCTCCCTCTCTCTATTTTGCTCTCTCTCCCTCCTCTTTTTCTCTATCTCCCCTCTCTTTTGCTCTCTCTCCCCCCTCTCTTTTGCTCTCTCTCTCCCCCTCTCTTTTGCGCTCTCCCCCTCTCTTTTGTGCTCTCCTCCCTCTCTTTTGCTCTCTCTCCCCCTCTCTTTTGCTCTCTCTCCCCCTATCTTGCTGTCTCTCCCTCTCTTTTGCTCTCTTTATCCCCCCTCTTTTGCTCTCTCTCTCTCCCCCTTTCGTTTGCTCTCTCCCCCCTCTCTTTTGCTGTCTCTCTCCCCCCTCTCTTTTGCTCTCTCTCTCTCCCCCTCTCTTTTACTCTCTCTCTCGCCCCCCCTCTTTTGCTCTCTCTATCCCCTCTCTTTTGCTCTCTCTCTTTCCCATTCTGTTTTTTGTCTCTCTCTTCCCCCTCTCTTTTGCTCTCTCCCTCTCTCCCCCTGTCTCTTTTGCTCTCTCCCCCCTCTCTTTTGCTCTCTCTCTTCCCCCTCTCTTTTGCTCTATCTATCCCCCCTCTTTTGCTCTCTCTATCCCCCCCTCTTTTGCTCTCTCTCTCCCCTTTCTTTTGCTATCTTTCCTCCTCTGTTTTGCTCTCTCTTTCCCCATCTCTCTTATGCTCTCTCTTCCCCCCTCTCTTTTGCTCTCACTCCCCCCTCTCTATTGCTCTTTCTCCCCCCTCTCTTCTCCTCCTCTCTTTTGCTCTCTCTCCCCTCTCTTTTGAGCTCTCTCCCCTTTCTTTTGCTCTCTTTCCCCCTCTCTTTTACTGTCTCTCTCCCCCTCTATTTTGCTGTTTCTCTCCCCCTCTCTTTTGCTCTCTCTCTCTCCCCCCTCTCTTTTGCTCTCTCTCTCCCCCCTCCCTTTTTCTCTCTCTATCCATCCTATTTTGCTCTCTCTATCCCCCCTCTTTGGTCTCTCTATCCCCCTCTCATTTGATCTCTCTCTCTCCCCCTCTCTTTTGCTTCCTCTCTCCCCCTCTCTTTTTCTCTCTCTCTTCCCCTCTCTTTTTCTCTCTCTCCCCTCTCTCTTTTGCGCTCTCTTTCCCCCTCTCTTTTGCTCCCTCTCCCCCCTCTCTTTTGCCCTCTTTCCCCCCCCTCTCTTTTGCGCTCTCCCCCTCTCTTTTGCTCTCTTTCGCCTCTCTTTTGCTCTCTCTCCCCTCTCTTTTGCTCTCTCTCCCCCTTTCTCCCCCTCTCTTTTGTTGTCTCTCTTCCTCTCTTTTATGCTCTCTCTCTCCCTTTTCTTTTGCTCTCTTTTCCTCCCCTTTCTTTTGCTCTCTTTCCCTCTCTCTTTTGCTGTATCTCTCCCCCTCTCTTTTGCTCTTTCTCTCCCCCTCTCTTTTGCTCTCTGTCTCTCCCCCTCTCTTTTGCTCTCTGTCTCTCCCCCCTCTTTTGCTCTCTCTATCCCCCCTCTTTTGCTCTCTCTCTCCCTTTTATTTTGCTCTCTCTCCCCCTCTCTTTTGCTGTCTCTCTCCCCCTCTCTTTTGCTCTTTCTCTCCCCCCTCTTTTGCTCTCTCTCCCCCCTCTCTTTTGCTCTCTCTCCCCCCTCTCTTTTGCTCTCTCTCCCCCCTCTCTTTTGCTCTCTCTCTCCCCTTTCTTTTGCTCTCTTTCCCCCTCTCGTTTGCTGTTTCTCTCCCCCTCTTGTTTGCTCTGTCTCTCTCCCCTCTCTTTTTCTCTCTCTCCCCCATCTCTTTTGCTCTTTCTCCCCCCTCTCTTTTGCTCTCTCTCTCCCCTTTCTTTTGCTCTCTTTCCCCCTCTTGTTTGCTGTCTCTCTCCCCCTCTTGTTTGCTCTGTCTCTCTCCCCTCTCTTTTGCTCTCTCTCTCCCCCCTCCATTTTGCTCTCTCTATCCCCCCTCTTTTGCTCTCTCTATCCCCCCTCTTTTGCTCTCTCTATCCCCCTCTTTTGCTCTCTTTACCCCCCCTCTTTTGCTCTCTCTCCCCATTATTTTGCTCTCTTTCCTTCTCTCTTTAGCTCTCTCTCCCCCTCTCTTATGCTCTCTCTCCCCCTCTCTTTTGCTCTCTCTCTCCCCCTCTCTTTTGCTCTCTCTCTCCCCTCTCTCTTTTGCTCTCTCTTTCTTCCTCTTTTTCTCTCTCTCCCCCCTCTCTTTTGCCCTCTCTTTTCCCCCTCTCTTTTGCGCTCTCCCCCTCTCTTTTGTTCTCTCTCCCCTCTCTTTTGCTCTCTGTCTCTCCCCCCTCTTTTGCTCTCTCTATCCCCCCTTTTTTGCTCTCTCTCTCCCCTTTATTTTGCTCTTTCCCCCTCTCTCTTGCTGTCTCTCTCCCCCTCTCTTTTAATCTTTCTCTCCCCCTCTCTTTTGCTCTCTCTCTCCCCTCTCTCTTTTGCTCTCTCTCTCTCTCCCCCTCCCTTTTGCTCTCTCTATCCCCCCTCTTTTGCTCTCTCTCTTCCCCTCTCTTTTGCTCTCTCCCTTCTCTCTTTTGCTCTCTCTCCCCCTCTCTTTTGCTCTCTCTCTCCCCCCCTCCCTTTTGCTGTCTCTATCCCCCCTCTTTTGCTCTCTCTATCCCCCTCTTTTGCTCTCTCTCTCCCCCCTCCCTTTTGCTGTCTCTATCCCCCCTCTTTTGCTCTCTCTATCCCCCTCTTTTGCTCTCTCTATCCTCCCTCTTTTGCTTTCTCTCCCCCCTCTCTTTTGCTTTCTCTCCCCCCTCTCTTTTGCTCTCTCTCCCCCCTCTCTTTTGCTCTCTCCCCTCTCTCTTTTGCTCTCTCTTTCCCCCTCTCTTTTCCTCTCTCTCCCCCCTCTCTTTTGCCCTCTTTTCCCCCCTCTCTTTTGCTCTTTTGCTCTCTCCCCTCTATTTTGTGCTCTCTCTATCCCCTTTCTTTTGCTCTCTTTCCCCCTCTCTTTTGCTCTCTGTCTCTCCCCCTCTCTTTTGCTCTCTGTATCTCCCCCCACCCTCTTTTGCTCTCTCTATCTCCCCTCTTTTGCTCTCTCTCTCCCCTTTATTTTGCTCTTTCCCTCTCTCTTTTGCTGTCTCTCTCCCCCTCTCTTTTGCTCTTTCTCTCCCCCTCTCTTTTGCTCTTTCTCTCCCCCTCTCTTTTGCTCTCTCTCTCTACCCCTCTCTTTTGCTCTCTCTCCCCCTCTATTTTGCTCTCTCTATCGCCCCTCTTTTGCACTCTCTATCCCCCCTCTTTTGCTCTCTCTACCCGCCCTCTTTTTTTCTCTCTATCCCCCCTCTTTTTCTCTCTCTATCCCCCCTCTTTTGCTCTCTTTCCCCCTCTCTTTTGCTCTCTCTCCCCTCACTTTTGCTCTATCTTCCCCCTCTCTTTTGCTCTTTCTCCCCCCTCTCTTCCCCCCCCCCCTCTCTTCCACTCCTCTCTTCCCCCCTCTCTTTTGTGCTCTCTCTCTCTCTTTTGCGCTCTCTCCCCTCTCTTTTGCTCTCTCTCTCCCCTTTCTCCTCCCTCTCTTTTGCTCTCTCCCCTTTCTTTTGCTCTCCCTCCCCCTCTCTCTCCCGTCCGCACGGCCCCGCCCACGTCACACCCGTCCCCACCCCGCCTCATCTATGTCACGTCCGACCCCGTCACGCCCAATTGGCCCTGGCCCCCAGAAGATGCCAGGTCAGTCTGTTGAAGGCCAGGTGTGTTTGTCCTTGCGCAGTCTCTACTGCACATGACAGCTTCGGTCAAACACACTTGGCATTTTATATTATAGGATTATTTGCATTTTAGAGCACAAAAAACAAACACAAGCAAAGTAAATTGTGACTTAATTGTGAATTAAAAAGTTTGGCTTTCAGAATACGCTTGGATTTTGGAAATTCTGGATTTAGGGATTTGTATCTGTGTAAAAGACATTGCTAGGCACAGACCTTGTAAACTTCCCTCGATTTTTTGGAATAGCTTTGGAAATACTGTTCATAAAATACGGGACGGATGTGTGCTGGGATCTTTTTCTCACCACTGCCCTTATCCCTCCACCCCATTTATGTTCCAGAACTGCATAGGCTCCTCACAGGAATGTTCAGACCTTCTACCACCATGCAGAGCTCCTCACAAGTTTGGTGTAGGTTAAATGCTATCAAAAAATATGCAGCTGCTTAATGCATTGCAGCCCTCCATGGCAGCTATGGGGTTAGTGACGCAATAGAGAGACAGTTGTCTCCAACACGTTAAGGTTCCTACAGTTCCCTTTGTAAAATAATTAAAGGGACAGTAAGCATAAGTAGATAATTTTTCATTATTTTGCAGTGTGTGCACATTCAAAGAGGCTTACTGTGCACTTATATTTTTAAACTTTATTTTTTCCAAGATATTGTCCCCTAAAACTGCAACTAGACAGTCTGCCACTCAGCCAAAGCAAATTTCTTAAAAGCATGTAAGAGGCACAACCATGGCACTATTAGATAGAAGAGTTGCACCAAAGCCTTAATCTAGAGCAAGAGTTTGCTGTTTTATAATAAATTGGATCATGAATATGGCTACATTTGGTTAAACAAACCAGTGATCGGCTTAATAAACTACAGCTGAGAGGCAGTCTGTTACAGGGGAACGGTGGTGGTTCCGGAAGCCACAATGTTGGTGAAAATGTTATCCTTATCAACGTTAGATGACCATTTTAACAGATGCAACATTCTCTATGCTTGTCTATAGCAAAGTTCCTCACATTTGGGCTGCAAGTCATGTGCCTGTATTATTCCTGTTTATATTTATATGACCTTTTATACAATTTAGTTGCTAATCATGAAGCTGTATAAAGCTGAATTATTTTAAGATCAAACATATGACCACATCGTTATGTTAAAACTGCTATGCAATTTAAATTGTTTAATGCATTTTTAACATTCTTGAGTCTTTCAACATATTTGTACAAATATTCTCATGAAAGGGGAATTCAAATTCTTCCTGACCTTAAAGAACCATTTCTACTTAACTGGATTCATTGGAGATGTTTGAAAGCTGGGAAAATCAAACAAGTGACAATTATTTTTGTTGCTGTAGCTTTATTGTCAGTTAGACGTAATTCTATCATATGAAGTGCAGCATTTTATATGCAAAATACATCACTTTTGGCTAAGCCATTCTTTTTTTTTTTTTTTGTTTTAAGAAGAAGAAAATACAAATAAAATGTGTGCTTTATATTACAACTGTAGAATGGCTGTTTCTTAGCACTTGTCTTTTAGAATAAAGTATATATATATATATATATATATATATATATATATATATATATATATATATATATATATATATATATATGTGTGTGTGTGTGTGTCTTAAATGCCAAAAATTGAATATTTCAGCTAAAAAATGCAATTAAATTAATCTTGATCTAACAAAAATATGATCCCTCTCTCCCCCCCTCTCTCTCTCTCTCTCTCCCCCCCTCTCTCTCTCTCCCCCCCCCTCTCTCTCTCTCTCCCCCCTCTCTCTCTCCCTCTCTCTCTCTCTCTCTCTCTCTCTCCCCCCCCCTCTCTCTCTCTCTCCCTCCCCCTCTCTCTCTCTCTCCCTCCCCCTCTCTCTATCCCTCTCTCCCCCTCCCCCTCTCTCTCCCCCTCTCTCTCCCCCCCCCTCTCTCTCCCCCCCTCTCTCTCTCCCCCCCTCTCTCTCCCGCCCCTCTCTCTCTCTCTCTCTCTCTATCCCCCCCCCCCTCTCTCTCTCTCCCCCCCCTCTCTCTCTCTCTCTCTCTCCCCCTCTCTCTCTCTCTCTCTCTCTCCCTTTCTCTCTCTCCCCCTCTCTTCCCTGACCCCCTCACAATATTTAGATTTTCTTTCATGTAATTGGCAAGAGTCCATGAGCTAGTGACGTATGGGAAATACATTCCTACCAGGAGGGGCAAAGTTTCCCAAACCTCAAAATGCCTATAAATACACCCCTCACCACACCCACAATTCAGTTTTAAAAACTTTGCCTCCTGTGGAGGTGATAAAGTAAGTTTGTGCTAGATTTCTACGTTGATATGCGCTTCTCAGCATTTTTTGAAGCCCGTTCTGAGATCCCCCTCAGAATGGGGATTTATTTCATAGGTTCTCTGTTATCGGTCGTAGAGATTCATCTCCTACCTCCCTTTTCAGATCGACGATATACTCTTATATACCATTACCTCTACTGATTCTCGTTTCAGTACTGGTTTGTCTATCTATTATATGTGGATGGGTGTCTTTTGGTAAGTTTGTTTCTTTTACTTAAAGGGATAGTCAACACCAGAATTTTTGTTGTTTAAAAAGATAGATAATCCCTTTATTACCCATTACCCAGTTTTGCAAAACCAACACTGTTATATTAATACACTTTTTACTTCTGTGACTAACTGATATCTAAGCATCTTCTGACCGCCCCTAATCACATGACTTTTAGTTATTATCTATTGACTTGCATTTTAGCCAATCAGTGCAGTGTCTGCCACTAGCCACGGGCGTGATCACAATGCTATCTATATGGCCTACATGAGCTAGTAAATAAAATAGAGGCAGTCTTCAAGGGCTTAGAAATTATCATATGTGCCTTCCTAGGTTTGCTTTCAACTAGAATACCAAGAGAACAAATCAAAATTTTTGATAAAAGTAAATTGTAAAGTTTTTTAAAATTACATGCCCTATTTGAAAAATGAAAGTTTTTTTGGACTTGACTGTCCCTTTAAGACACTCTTAGCTATGGTTTGGCACTTTATATAAAGTTCTAAAGATATGTATTGTGCTTATATTTGCCATGATTCAGGTTTCAGTATATTTCCTTTTCTTGCAGACTGTAAGTTTCATATCTGGGAAATGCATTTTTAAGAAAAAAAAATTCTTACCTGGGGTTTAGTCTTTTTCAATTTGACTCTTTTTAAATTGCGGGCTGTATTAGGCTCGCGTGGGCGCAAAATGCCAAAATTTGGTATGTCATTCTTGGCGCAAGATTTTTTTGGCACAAAAGTTACGTTTGTGACGTTAATTCGTCATTTCCGGCGTCTTAGTTGGCGCTGAGTCTTTCACGAGGTTGCGTCATCTATGATGCAAGTGTTTTGTTTCCGGACGTCTTTAGCGCCAAAAATTTTTTTTCTGTTTGTTGTGCGTCATACTTGGCGCCAAATATTTTCATTATTTTAAGACCCTCCTTTTGCCTCTTGTCTTTTTTTCTATGTCAGAAGGCTATGCTGTTTGCATTTTTTCCCCCATTCCTGAAACTGTAATATAAGGAAATTGATATTTTGCTTTATATGTTTTTCTCTCTCTTACATTTGCAAGATGTCTCAAAACTGTTCCTGTATCGAAAACACTGTTGGATTCCTGCTGACTGATATCAGTCCTACCAAAGCTAAGTTAATTTATTTTAATGTTATGAATTTTTATCTTTAGCTGTGGTTTGTAATAAGTAGAGAAAATGTCCATCAGTATTAATGCATTGTCTACTGCTATTCTTTTAACATCTAATGTACAAGATATACCTGGGAATTTATAAGAATATTTTTCTGATTCTATTCGGAAGGCTTTGTTTGCCATCCCGCCTTCTAATAAAATGTAAAGGTCTTTTTTAAACTTCTCATTTAGTTGATGAATTTTCAAATGACCGACAACATACTGAATTATCCTTCTCTGATGAGGATCTATCTGATTCAGAAGATCCTTCATCAGATATTGACACTAACAAATCTACTTTTTTATTTTAAATGGAGTACATTTGTTTTTTGTTGAAAAAGTGTTGATTATATTGGATATTGAGGAGACTAGTCCTCTTGATTTTAAGGCTAGTTAACATTTAAAATCTGTTTATTAACCTCCTGTGGTTACTTCAGAGGTTTTTTTCCAGTTCCTAAAGCTAGGGAATGGAATAGGCCTTTGCCAGCAGTTAGTTTGGAGTTTTGGGAAAAGATCCCCAAAGTTAATGGGGCTATCTCTACTCTTGCTAAACGTACTACTACTATTCCTATGGAAAATAGTATTTATTTTAAAGATCCTTCAGATGGGAAACTTGTATCTTATCTAAGAAAAATTAATTTATTTTTAGGTCCTTTTCTTGGGCCTGCAATTTCTTTCGCTGATGTTGCAGCTGTTTCATCTTTTTTGGTTGGAAACTTTAGCGCAACAAGTATCGGATTATGATTTGTTTAGCATTGTTAACTTGATTCAACATGCTAATAATTTTCATTTGTGATGCCATTTCTTGATATTATCAAAATTGAGGTTAAATCTATGTTTTTAGCTATTTTAGCTAGAAGAACTTTCGGCTAGATTTGGAGTTTTGTCGGTAACGACCCGAAAAACTAACGCCGGCTTTTTTCTGGCCGCACCATAAAAATAACTCTGGTATTGAGAGTCCACATAAAGGCTGCGTTAGGCTCCAAAAAAGGAGCGTAGAGCATTTTTAACGCAGCTTCAACTCTCAATACCAGAGTTGCTTACGCAAGCGGCCAGCCTCAAAAACGTGCTCGTGCACGATTCCCCCATAGGAAACAATGGGGTTGTTTGAGCTGAAAAAAAACCTAACACCTGCAAAAAAGCCGCGTTCAGCTCTTAACGCAGCCCCATTGTTTGCTATGGGGAAACACTTCCTACGTCTGCACCTAACACTCTAACATGTACCCCGAGTCTAAACACCCCTAACCTTACACTTATTAACCCCTAATCTGCCGCCCCCGCTATCGCTGACAAATGCATTTTATTTTTAACCCCTAATCTGCCGCTCCGTAAACCGCCGCTACTTACATTATCCCTATGTACCCCTAATCTGCTGCCCCTAACACCGCCGACCCCTATATTATATTTATTAACCTCTAATCTGCCCCCCTCAACGTCGCCTCCACCTGCCTACACTTATTAACCCCTAATCTGCCGAGCGGACAGCACCGCTATTATAATAAAGTTATTAACCCCTAATCCGCCTCACTAACCCTATAATAAATAGTATTAACCCCTAATCTGCCCTCCCTAACATCGCTGACACCTAACTTCAATTATTAACCCCTAATCTGCCGACCGGAGCTCACCGCTATTCTAATAAATGGATTAACCCCTAAAGCTAAGTCTAACCCTAACACTAACACCCCCCTAAATTAAATATAATTTTAATCTAACAAAATTAATTAACTCTTATTAAATAAATTATTCCTATTTAAAGCTAAATACTTACCTGTAAAATAAACCCTAATATAGCTACAATATAAATTATAATTACATTGTAGCTATTTTAGGATTAATATTTATTTTACAGGCAACTTTGTAATTATTTTAACCAGGTACAATAGCTATTAAATAGTTAAGAACTATTTAATAGTTACCAAGTTAAAATAATTACAAAATTACCTGTAAAATAAATCCTAACCTAAGTTACAATTAAACCTAACACTATACTATCATTAAATTAATTAAATAAAATACCTACAATTACCTACAATTAAACCTAACACTACACTATCAATACATTAATTAAATACAATATCTACAAATAACTACAATGAAATAAACTAACTAAAGTACAAAAAATAAAAAAGAACTAAGTTACAAAAAATAAAAAAATATCTACAAACATAAGAAAAATATTACAACAATTTTAAACTAATTACACCTACTCTAAGCCCCCTAATAAAACAACAAAGCCCCCCAAAATAAAAAATGCCCTACCCTATTCTAAATTAATAAAGTTAAAAGCTCTTTTACCTTACCAGCCCTGAACAGGGCCCTTTGCGGGGCATGCCCCAAGAAGTTCAGCTCTTTTGCCTGTAAAAAAAAACATACAATACCCCCCCCCAACATTACAACCCACCACCCACATACCCCTAATCTAACCCAAACCCCCCTTAAATAAACCTAACACTAAGCCCCTGAAGATCATCCTACCTTGTCTTCACCTCACCAGGTATCACCGATCTGTCCTGGCTCCAAAATCTTCATCCAACCCAAGCGGGGGTTGGCGATCCATCATCCGGTGGCTGAAGAGGTCCAGAAGAGGCTCCAAAGTCTTCATCCTATCCGGGAAGAAGAGGCGATCCGGACCGGCAACCATCTTGATCCAAGCGGCATCTTCTATCTTCATCCGATGACGACCGGCTCCATCCTGAAGACCTCCACCGCGGACCCATCTTCTTCCGGCGACGTCCAACTGAAGAATGACGTGGCTGTTCTGATCAGCAAATAGAATGCAAGCTCAATCTGATTGGCTGATTGGATCAGCCAATCGGATTGAACTTGATTCTGATTGGCTGATTCCATCAGCCAATCAGAATATTCCTACCTTAATTCCGATTGGCTGATAGAATCCTATCAGCCAATCGGAATTCGAGGGACGCCATCTTGGATGACGTCCCTTAAAGGAACCGTCATTCTTCAGTTGGACGTCGCCGGAAGAAGATGGGTCCGCGGTGGAGGTCTTCAGGATGGAGCCGGTCGTCATCGGATGAAGATAGAAGATGCCGCTTGGATCAAGATGGTTGCCGGTCCCGATCGCCTCTTCTTCCCGGATAGGATGAAGACTTTGGAGCCTCTTCTGGACCTCTTCAGCCACCGGATGATGGATCGCCAACCCCCGCTTGGGTTGGATGAAGATTTTGGAGCCAGGACGGATCGGTGATACCTGGTGAGGTGAAGACAAGGTAGGATGATCTTCAGGGGCTTAGTGTTAGGTTTATTTAAGGGGGGTTTGGGTTAGATTAGGGGTATGTGGGTGGTGGGTTGTAATGTTGTGGGGGGGTATTTTTATTTTTTGTACTTTAGTTAGTTTATTTAATTGTATTTATTTGTAGGAATTGTATTTAATTAATTTATTGATAGTGTAGTGTTAGGTTAATTGTAGGTAATTGTAGGTAGTTTATTTAATTAATTTATTGATAGTGTAGTGTTAGGTTTAATTGTAACTTAGGTTAGTATTTATTTTACAGGTAATTTTGTAATTATTTTAACTAATTTAGCTATTAAATAGTTCTTAACTATTTAATAGCTATTGTACCTGGTTAAAATAAATACAAAGTTACCTGTAAAATAAATATAAATCCTAAAATAGCTATAATATAATTATAATTTATATTGTAGCTATATTAGGATTTATTTTATTATTTATCTTTAAATAGGAATAATTTATTTAATAAGAGTTAATTAATTTCGTTAGATGTAAATTATATTTAACTTAGGGGGGTGTTAGTGTTAGGGTTAGACTTAGCTTTAGGGGTTAATACATTTATTAGAGTAGCGGTGAGCTCCAGTCGGCAGATTAGGGGTTAATAATTGAAGTTAGGTGTCGGCGATGTTAGGGAGGGCAGATTAGGGGTTAATACTATTTATTATAGGGTTAGTGAGGCGGATTAGGGGTTAATAACTTTATTATAGTAGCGGTGCGGTCCGCTCGGCAGATTAGGGGTTAATAAGTGTAGGCAGATGGAGGCGACGTTGAGGGGGGCAGATTAGGGGTTAATAAATATAATATAGGGGTTGGCGGTGTTAGGGGCAGCAGATTAGGGGTAAATAAGGATAACGTAGGTGGCGGCGCTTTGCGGTCGGCAGATTAGGGGTTAATAAGTGTAGGCAGATGGAGGCGACGTTGAGGGGGGCAGATTAGGGGTTAATAAATATAATACAGGGGTCGACGGTGTTAGGGGGAGCAGATTAGGGGTACATAAGGATAACGTAGGTGGCGGTCGGCAGATTAGGGGTTAAAAAAATTTATTCGAGTGTCGGCGATGTGGGGGGACCTCGGTTTAGGGGTACATAGGTAGTTTATGGGTGTTAGTGTACTTTAGAGTACAGTAGTTAAGAGCTTTAGAAACCGGCGTTATACCAGAAAGCTCTTAACTACTGACTTTATTCCTGCGGCTGGAGTTTTGTCGTTAGATGTCTAACGCTCACTTCAGAAACGACTCTAAATACCGGAGTTAAAAAAATCCCATTGAAAAGATAGGATACGCAATTGACGTAAGGAGATCTGCGGTATGGAAAAGTCGCGGCTGAAAAGTGAGCGTTAGACCCTATTTTGAGTGACTCCAAATACCGGCGGTAGCCTAAAACCAGCATTAGGAGCCTCTAACGCTGGTTTTCACGGCTAACGCCAAACTCCAAATCTAGGTCATAGTGACTTAAATCTTGGAATGCTGATTTGATTTCTAAATCCAGATTTATATTTTCTTTCCTTCCAAGGTAATACATTTTTTGGTTGGATTCAATACTTTCAACTGTTACTGTGGGGAAGGGAGTTTTTTGCCTCAAGATTAAGTTCTAAGGGTAAATCTTAAGCTTATTTCCTTTTTTGTTTTTAATAAGGAACAGAAACCTAATTCTTCCCCAAGTAATATGTTTCTAATTGGAAGCTTTCTTCTAAATGGAATGAATTCAAGCAATTTAAGAGATCAAAGCCAGCCCCCAAATTTGCATGAAAGTGCGGCCCTTATTCCAGCTTAGCTGGTAGGGTGCAGGTTAAGATTTTTCTAAAGTTGTTTGGTTCAATTCGGTCCAAGCTCCTTAGATTCAGAATATTGTTTCTCAGGGGTACAGAATAGGATTCAGAGTAAGACCGCCTGTGAGAAGTCTTTTTCCCTCTCACATATTCCAGCAATCCCAGTAAAGGCTCAGACTTTCCTGAAGTGTGTTTCAGACCTGGAGTTATCTGGGGTATTCATACCAGTTCCGTTTCAGGAACGGGGTCTGGGGTTTTATTCAGAACTATTCATTGTCCCAAAGAAAGAAAATCTTTTGAATTGTCATGTAAGAGTACCATCTTTCAGAATGGTGATTATAAGGTCTATTCTGCCTTTTGTTCAGCATGGGCATTATTTGCCCACAATAGACTTACAGGATGCATATCTTCATATTCTGTTACTTTCAGATTATTTTCATTTTCTGAGATTCTCTTTTTTTAGACAAGCATTACCAATTTGTTGCTCTTACTTTCTGGCCTAGCGATAGCTCTAGGAATCTTTTCAAAGGTTCTCGGTGTTTCCTTATTTGGACGATATCTTGGTACTTGCTCAGTCTTTTCATTCTGCAGAATCTCATATGATTCAACTTCTGTTGTTTCTTCAAAGACATGGTTGGAGCATCATTTTACCAAAAAAGTTCCTTGATTCCTCAGACAAGGGTCACCATTTTTAGGTTTCCAGATAGATTGTGTCAATGTCTTTGTCTCTAATAGACAAGAGACAATTTATATTGGGTTCAGCTTGTCGGAACCTTGTCTCTATTATTTCCTTCAGTAGCTATATGCATGGAAGTTTTAGGTCTCATGACTGCAGCATCGGACTCGATTCCCTTTGCTCGTTTTCATATAAGACCTCTCCAGTTTTGTTTGCTGAATTAATGGTGCAGGGATTATACTAGGATATCACATTTAATATCCTTGAATCCCAATATTCAGCTATCTCTGACTTGGTGGTTAGATCACCATCGTATAGTTCTATGCGTCTCTTTGGTTCATCCAACCTGGACCGTGATCACAACAGATGCAAGTCTTTTAGGTTGTGGAGCTGTCTGGGGATCTCTGACAGCACAAGGGGTTTGAAAATCTCAAGAGGCGAGATTACCAATCAATATTTTGGAACTCCGTGCAATTCTCAGAGCTCTTCAGTTTTGGCTTCTATTGAAGAGAGAGACATTTTTTTGTTTCAGACTGACAATGTCACAACTGTGGCGTATGTAAATCATCAGGGTGGGACTTACAGTCCTCAGGCTATGAAAGAAGTATCTCGGATACTTGCTTGGGCAGAATCCAGCTCCTGTCTAATTTCTGTGGTCCATATCCCAGATATAGACAATTGGGAAACGGATTATCTCAGTCGTCAGACCTTACATCCAGGAGAGTGGTTTCTTAACCCAGATGTGTTTTTTCAAATTGTTCAGATGTGGCGGCTTCCAGAAATAGATCTGATGGCATCTCATCTAAACAAGAAACTTCCCAGGTACCTATACAGGTCCAGGGATCCTCAGGCGGAAGCAGTGGATGCATTGACACTTCCTTGGAGTTATCAACCTGCCTATATTTTTCTGCCTCTAGTTCTTCTTCCAAGAGTGATTTTCAAAATCATCATGGAGCAATTGTTTGTGCTGCTGGTGGCTCCAGTATGGCCGCACAGGTTTTGGTATGTGGATCTTGTTCGGATGTCCGGTTGCCAACCTTGGCCACTTCCATTAAAGGGACTTAATACTCATATGCTAAATCACTTGAAACTGATGCAGTATAACTGTAAAAAGCTGAAAAAAGCGGAAAATATCACCTGGGAATCTCTATGTAAAAAAGGAAGCTATTTTACCTCACAATCTCCTCAGCTCAGCAGAGTAAGTTCTGTGTAAAAAGTTATACTCAGCTGCTCATAGCTGCAGGCAAAAAAAAATGAAGAAATGAACAGCAGCCAATCAGCATCAGCAGTGCTGAGGTCATGAACTCTTTTACTGTGATCTCATGATATTTGACTTAACTCTTATGAGATTTCATAGTAAGCTGAATAGAGATGTTCAGGGGATATTTTCTAGTCAGCTTTTTACAGCTATACTGCATCACTTTCAAGTGTTTAAACATTTGGGTATTATGGCCCTTTAAGGCCAGATCTTATATCTCAAGGTTCATTTTTCCATCAGGATCTCAAATCATTGATTTTAAAGGTATGGAAATTGAACGCTTAGTGCTTAGTCATAGAGGTTTCTTTGACTCAGTGATTAATACTATGTTGCAGGCTCGTCAATCTGTTTCTAGAAAGATTTATTGTTGAGTTTGGAAGACTTACATTTTATGGTGTTCTTCTCATAAATTCTCTTGGCATTATTTTAGAATTCCTAGAATTTTTTAGTTTCTTCAGGATGGTTTGGATAAGGGTTTGTCTGCAAGTTCCTTGAAAGGACAAATCTCTGCTCTTTCTGTCTTATTCCACAGGAAAATTGCTAAGCTTCCTGATATTCATTGATTTGTTCAGGCTTTGGTTCGTATCAAGCCTGTCATTAAATCAATATCTCCTCCTTGGAGTCTTAATTTGGTTTTGAAGGCTTTTCAGGCTCTTCCGTTTGAGCCTATGCATTCTTTGGTTATTAAAATGCTTTCTTGGAAAGTTTTGTTTCTTTTGGCCATCTCTTCTGCTAGAAGAGTTTCTAAAGTATCTGCTCTTTCTTGTGAGTCTCCTTTTCTGATTTTTTCATCAGGATAAGGCGGTTTTGCAGATTTCATTTCAGTTCCTACCTAAAGTTGTGAATTCCAACAACATTAGTAGAGACATTGTTGTCCCTTCTTTGTGTCCTAATCCTAAGAATTCTTTGGATGTGGTAAGAACTTTGAAATATTATGTTAAAGCTACTAAAGATTTCAGGAAGACTTCTAGTCTATTTGTTATCTTTTCTGGTTCTAGGAAAGGTCAGAAGGCTTCTGCCATTTCTTTGGCATCTTGGTTAAAGCTTTTGATTCATCACGCTTATTTGGAGTCGGGTAAATCCCTGCCTCAGAGGGTTACGGCTCATTCTACTAGGTCAGTTTCTACTTCCTGGGTTTTTAAGAATGAAGCTTCAGTTGATCAGATTTGCAAAGCAGCAACTTGGTCTTCTTTGCATACATTTACTAAATTCTACCATTTTGATGTGTTTTATTCTTCAGAAGCAATTTTTGGTAGAAAGTTATTCAGGCAGCTGTTTCAGTTTGATTTTCCTGCTTATAATTTCAGTTTTTTTCTTTTTCATTATAAGATTAAAACTTATGATTTGTGTTGTGGATTAATTTTTTCAGCGGAATTGGCTGTCTTTATTTTTTATCCCTCCCTCTCTAGTGACTCTTGCGTGGAGTTCCACATCTTGGGTATTTGCTATCCCATACGTCACTAGCTCATGGACTCTTGCCAATTACATGAAAGAAAACATAATTTATGTAAGAACTTACCTGATAAATTCATTTCTTTCATATTGGCAAGAGTCCATGAGGCCGACCCTTTTTATGGTGGTTATGATTTTTTTGTATAAAGCACAATTATTTCCAAATTGCTTTGTTGATGCTTTTTACTCCATTCTTTATTCGTTAAACTGAATTGTGGGTGTGGTGAGGGGTGTATTTATAGGCATTTTGAGGTTTGGGAAACTTTACCCCTGGTAGGATTGTATATCCCATGTGTCACTAGCTCATGGACTCTTGCCAAGATGAAAGAAATGAATTTATCAGGTAAGTTCTTACATAAATTATGTTTTTCCTCCCTCAATGGATTGCTATATATGATTCTATATAAATTCCTGCTTTTATATATATATATATATATATATATATATATATATATATATATATATATATATGCCATGATAATATAATGTATAGGTGTGGTTGGATTTATTGTAAGACCAAAATTTCATATATATACATATTCTCTTTTTCTTTGCGATTCATAGCTGTTATCACAATGTTATTTTTTCAGTGCGGTTTTTTTTCTGTTTTCAGTGCCGTTTTTTTTTCTAACACCCCTCAGCCGACAACTTTAAACCTTCTTTTCGCTTATCTTGTTCTTTCTTTGTCCACCATGTTTAAAGGGACCCTGAACCCAATTTTTTTCTTTCGTGATTCAGATAGAGCATACAGGTTTAAGCAAGTTTCTAATTTACTCCTATTATACATTTTTCTTTGTTCTCTTGCTATCTTAATTTGAAAAAGAAGGAATCTAAGCTAAGGAGCCAGCCAATTATTGGTTCAGATCCCTGGACAGCACTAGTTTATTGGTAGGTGAATTTATCCACCAATCAGCAAGAACAACCCAGGTTGTTCACCAAAAATGGGCCGGCATCTAAACTTACATTCTTGCTTTTCAAATAAAGATACCAAGAGAATGAAGAAAATTTGATAATAGGAGTAAATTAGAAAGTTGCTTAAAATTGCATGCTCTATCTGAATCAAGAAAGAAAAAAATTGGGTTTCGTGTCCCTTTAAGTTCCTTCTCCTCATGCTTTTATTACCCATCTGATTGATTTTTTGAGTCTTTATATTGCCACATCTTCCTTTATAAGGATAATGGGAATTAGAGAGCTACTATCTAGTCCCCTAGATATTTGTTTTTTTATATATGAAATATACATTCTGTTAATCAGCAAACAAGATGGTACAAAATATTCTACTTTGTGTGTTGCTTTAGAATACGAAAAAGCAGATTTCAATAAATATAGCCTTATAGCAACATTAAACTGAAAATGCAATTGGCCATAAAATATTTAATTATGCATGTTTGGCCTTTTATTATTTATTTTGTCTAAATTTCCTGTAATTTTACTCATAACAAGAAGTATGTTAACCAGTATTTTATAATGACACAATGACAGATATAAATGTTTTTATAATATTTTAATGCTGTGAAAATCACATTAAAGGGACGGTAAGGTCAAAATGAAATGTTTATGATTCAGAAAGTGCATTCAATTTTAAACCACTTTTCAGTTCACTTTTAATATCAATTTTGATTTGTTCTTTTGATACCCAATGTTAAAGAGTCCCTCAGGAGCGTTTATGTGTCCTTTGCCAACATTAACATTTGTGTTTGCAACAATGTTTATTGCAATGTTATACTTAGTTGGAAACTCTGCTGCCATAGAGTATCTGTAGCATTCTATGGTAGCAGTGTAAGTAACTATGTATAAATTTGCTATAAACATTATTGTAAACACTATGGCCAGATGGCTAATGGTACGTACACACTCCTGAGCTCACCTAGAACTACATTTTAACAACCGATACAAGGGAACTAAGTAAAATTGATAAGAGAAGTAAATTAGAAAGTTGTTTAAAGGGACACTTAACCTAATTTTTTTCTTTTGTGATTCAGATAGAGCATGCAATTTTAAGGAACTTTATAGTTTACTCCTATTATCAATTTTTCTTTCTTCTCTTGCTATCTTTAAAAAAAAAAGAATGCATCTAAGCTTTTTTTTGGTTCAGAACTCTGGATAGCACTTTTTTATTGGTGGATGAATTTATCCACCAATCAGCAAGGACAACCCAGGTTGTTCACCAAAAATGGGCCGGCATCTAAACTTACATTCTTGCATTTCAAATAAAGATACCAAGTGAATGAAGAAAATTTGATAATAGGAGTAAATTAGAAAGTTGCTTAAAATGTCATGCTCTATCTGAATCACAAAAGAAAAAATTTGGGTTCAGTGTCCCTTTAATATGTCATGCTCTATCCAATCAATTTAAGTTTGTTTAATTGTACTGTCCCGTTTAATGTTCATTTCATTAAATTATTATTGAAAAGAGAATTGTTATTTTGGCTACACATGGGTAAAATATTGATCACATGGTCATGGAACATGTATTACTTAAAGATAATTGGATAATTTGATGTTTGATTAATTTTATTGTGTCTTAAAAGACTTATATATATGTCTGTAACTTGTGCTTTTCTACAGAAACCTTACTTGACCTCTTTTTATATACACGTCAGTAAGTAAATTTTAACTGATCAGTAAAATGCCAAGTCACTTCCTACAGAAACAAAATGTTATATAGCCAGCATATTTATTAAACCGAACATACTGTTCACATAAACACGTAGCAAAAGATAGGACTCAGGAAATTAAATATTAGCCTATCGGCAAGGACCTATGCATTCAGGAATTATTGACATGTTGAAAATGTTACCTTGATATAAAAAATGCTTAAACTAGGAATGATAAATTGTTACAAGCTAGTTTGTTTTTTAACAATAATACCTTTCTTGTATGTTTTATTATCGTTAGTTTTCCTTTGTATTATAATTAAATGACGTGGTTAAAATACAAAGTGTGAGATAAATTTTATATTATTCGATGTTTTAATAATTGTTTTGTAGCTATCTTGGTTTTTGAACCAGAAACAGAAAATCAATGGAATTATGCAGTAAATAGGGGCACAGGCTCCATTTTTTTTGTTTTGGATGAATTGTTCTTCACAACCAAAAAAAGTGTTATATTTGTCATTTATCTGGCTATGGGGTCATTAAGAATTTGTTTATTTTTGTTTATTTGTTAATGAAAATCACTTTTTTGTCTTTTTTGCTAAGTCCTCAGGGCAGCAGAGGAACATCTGGACATTATTTCATTATTCAGATAGAGTATGCAGTTTTAAATAATTACACCAATTTATTTTTATTATATAATTAGTTTCTTTCTCATTGTATCCTTTGTTGAAAAGTATACATACTTAGGCCTAGATTTGGAGTTCGGCGGTAGCCGTCAAAACCAGCGTTAGAGGCTCCTAACGCTGGTTTTGGCCCCCGCTGGTATTTGGAGTCAGTGATTAAAGGGTCTAACGCTCACTTTTCAGCCGCGACTTTTCCATACCGCAGATCCCCCTACGCCATTTGCGTAGCCTATCTTTTCAATGGGATCTTTCTAACTCCGGTATTTAGAGTCGTTTCTGAAGTGAGCGTTAGAGCTCTAACGACAAAACTCCAGCCGCCTGAAAATAGCAGGAGTTAAGAGCTTTCTGGCTAACGCCGGTTTATAAAGCTCTTAACTACTGTACCCTAAAGTACACTAACACCCATAAACTACCTATGTACCCCTAAACCGAGGTCCCCCCACATCGCCGCCACTCGATTTAAATTTTTAACCCCTAATCTCCCGACCGCCACCTACGTTATACTTATGTACCCCTAATCTGCTGCCCCTAACCCCGCCGACCCCTATATTATATTTATTAACCCCTAACCTGCCCCCCACAACGTCGCCGCCAGCTACTTAAAATAATTAACCCCTAATCTTCCGACCGCAAATCGCCGCCACCTACGTTATCCCTATGTACCCCAATCTGCTGCCCCTAACATCGCCGACCCCTATATTATATTTATTAACCCCTAATCTGCCCCCCTCAACGTCGCCGACACCTGCCTACACTTATTAACCCCTAATCTGCCGAGCGGACCTGAGCGCTACTATAATAAAGTTATGAACCCCTAACCCGCCTCACTAACCCTATCATAAATAGTATTAACCCCTAATCTGCCCTCCCTAACATCGCCGACACCTGCCTACACTTATTAACCCCTAATCTGCCGACCGGAGCTCACCGCTATTCTAATAAATGTATTAACCCCTAAAGCTAAGTCTAACCCTAACACTAACACCCCCCTAAGTTAAATATAATTTTTATCTATCGAAATAAATTAACTCTTATTAAATAAATGATTCCTATTTAAAGCTAAATACTTACCTGTAAAATACATCCTAATATAGCTACAATATAAATTATAATTATATTATAGCTATTTTAGGATTAATATTTATTTTACAGGCAACTTTGTAATTATTTTAACCAGGTACAATAGCTATTAAATAGTTAAGAACTATTTAATAGTTACCTAGTTAAAATAATAACAAATTTACCTGTAAAATAAATCCTAACCTAAGATATAATTAAACCTAACACTACCCTATCAATAAAATAATTAAATAAACTACCTACAATTACCTACAATTAACCTAACACTACACTATCAATAAATTAATTAACCACAATTCCTACAAATAAATACAATTAAATAAACTAGCTAAAGTACAAAAAATAAAAAAGAACTAAGTTACAGAAAATAAAAAAATATTTACAAACATAATAAAAATATTACAACAATTTTAAACTAATTACACCTACTCTAAGCCCCCTAATAAAATAACAAAGCCCCCCAAAATAAAAAATTCCCTACCCTATTCTAAATTAAAAAAGTTACAAGCTCTTTTACCTTACCAGCCCTGAACAGGGCCCTTTGCGGGGCATGCCCCAAGAATTTCAGCTCTTTTGCCTGTAAAAGAATAAATACAATACCCCCCCCCCAACATTACAACCCACCACCCACATACCCCTAATCTAACCCAAACCCCCCTTAAATAAACCTAACACTAAGCCCCTGAAGATCTTCCTACCTTGTCTTCACCATACCAGGTTCACCGATCCGTCCTGAAGAGCTCCTCCGATGTCCTGATCCAAGCCCAAGCGGGGGCTGAAGAGGTCCATGATCCGGTCAAAGTCTTCATCCAAGCGGGGCAGAAGAGGATCTTCCATCCAATTGAAGTCATCATCCAGGCGGCATCTTCTATGGTCTTCCATCCGGAGCGAAGCGGCAGGATCCTGAAGACCTCCAGCGCGGAACATCCATCCGGACCGACGACTGAACGACGAATGACTGTTCCTTTAAGGGACGTCATCCAAGATGGCATCCCTCGAATTCCGATTGGCTGATAGGATTCTATCAGCCAATCGGAATTAAGGTAGGAATTTTCTGATTGGCTGATGGAATCAGCCAATCAGAATCAAGTTCAATCCGATTGGCTGATCCAATCAGCCAATCAGATTGAGCTCGCATTCTATTGGCTGTTCCGATCAGCCAATAGAATGCGAGCTCAATCTGATTGGCTGATTGGATCGGCCAATCGGATTGAACTAGATTCTGATTGGCTGATTCCATCAGCCAATCAGAAAATTCCTACCTTAATTCCGATTGGCTGATAGAATCCTATCAGCCAATCGGAATTCGAGGGACGCCATCTTGGATGACGTCCCTTAAAGGAACAGTCATTCGTCGTTCAGTCGTCGGTCCGGATGGATGTTCCGCGCTGGAGGTCTTCAGGATCCTGCCGCTTCGCTCCGGATGGAAGAAGATCGAAGATGCCGCTTGGAGAAGATGTTTGCCGGTCCGGATGTCCTCTTCTTGCCGGATAGGAGGAAGACTTTGGAGCACCGGATTATGGATCGCCAACCCCCGCTTGGGTTGGATGAAGATGTTGGAGCCAGGACGGATCGGTGATACCTGGATGGTGAAGACAAGGTAGGAAGATCTTCAGGGGCTTAGTGTTAGGTTTATTTAAGGGGGGTTTGGGTTAGATTAGGGGTATGTGGGTGGTGGGTTGTAATGTTGGGGGGGGGGTATTGTATTTATTCTTTTACAGGCAAAAGAGCTGAAATTCTTGGGGCATGCCCCGCAAAGGGCCCTGTTCAGGGCTGGTAAGGTAAAAGAGCTTGTAACTTTTTTAATTTAGAATAGGGTAGGGAATTTTTTATTTTGGGGGGCTTTGTTATTTTATTAGGGGGCTTAGAGTAGGTGTAATTAGTTTAAAATTGTTGTAATATTTTTATTATGTTTGTAAATATTTTTTTATTTTTTGTAACTTAGTTCTTTTTTATTTTTTGTACTTTAGATAGTTTATTTAATTGTATTTATTTGTAGCAATTGTGTTTAATTTATTTATTGATAGTGTAGTGTTAGGTTAATTGTAGGTAATTGTAGGTAGTTTATTTAATTATTTTATTGATAGGGTAGTGTTAAGTTTAATTATATCTTAGGTTAGGATTTATTTTACAGGTAAATTTGTTATTATTTTAACTAGGTAACTATTAAATAGTTCTTAACTATTTAATAGCTATTGTACCTGGTTAAAATAATTACAAAGTTGCCTGTAAAATAAATATTAATCCTAAAATAGCTATAATATAATTATAATTTATATTGTAGCTATATTAGGATTTATTTTACAGGTAAGTATTTAGCTTTAAATAGGAATCATTTATTTAATAAGAGTTAATTTATTTCGTTAGATGTAAATTATATTTAAGTTAGGGGGGTGTTAGTGTTAGGGTTAGACTTAGCTTTAGGGGTTAATCAATTTATTAGAATAGCGGTGATCTCTGCTCGGAAGATTAGGGGTTAATAATTGAAGTTAGGTGTCGGCGATGTTAGGGAGGGCAGATTAGGGGTTAATACTATTTATGATAGGGTTAGTGAGGCGGATTAGGGGTTAATAACTTTATTATAGTAGCGCTCAGGTCCGCTCGGCAGATTAGGGGTTAATAAGTGTAGGCAGGTGTCGACGACGTTGAGGGGGGCAGATTAGGGGTTAATAAATATAATATAGGGGTCGGCGATGTTAGGGCAGCAGATTAGGGGTACATAGGGAGAACGTAGGTTGCGGCGGTTTACGGAGCGGAAGATTAGGGGTTAAAAAAAAATATGCAGGTGTCAGCGATAGCGGGGGCGGCAGATTAGGGGTTAATAAGTGTAAGGTTAAGGGTGTTTAGACTCGGGGTTCATGTTAGGGTGTTAGGTGCAGACGTAG
This sequence comes from Bombina bombina, assembly GCF_027579735.1. Classification (NCBI taxonomy): domain Eukaryota; kingdom Metazoa; phylum Chordata; class Amphibia; order Anura; family Bombinatoridae; genus Bombina; species Bombina bombina. The sequence continues at coordinate 50,681,227 of NC_069501.1, read as the reverse complement.
GAAGTGTTTCCCCATAGAAAACAATGGGGCTGCTTTTTTGCAGGTGTTAGGTTTTTTTTCAGCTCAAACAGCCCCATTGTTTCCTATGGGAGAATCGTGCACGAGCACGTTTTTGAGGCCGGCCGCGTCCGTAAGCAACTCTGGTATCGAGAGTTGCATTTGCGGTAAAAATGCTCTACGCTCCTTTTTTGGAGCCTAACGCAGCATTTGTTTGAACTCTCGATACCAGAGTTAAATTTATGGTGCGGCCAGAAAAAAGCCCGCGGAGCGTTAACAGCCCTTTTACCGCTGAACTCCAAATCTAGGCCTTAGGCTTTTAAGCTGCTGATTGGTGACTGCACATATATGCCTCTTGCTATTGGCTTCCAGCTAGCTTACAGTTGTACATTAATACTCCTTTAACTAAGGATACCAAGAGAATTATGCAAAATAACATATAGAAGTAAATTGGAAACTTGTTTAAAATAGTATGATCTTTCATAATGATGAAATAAACATTTTGGGTTTCCATGCCCTTTTATAAAGTTAAATTAGTGGTAGTGCTACTGCTACAAGCCATAAACAGCACAAAAAGATTGTTTACATGTGTTTATATTTTAATTGGGTCAGAATTGTCAAGAACAAAGTGAAACTTGCATGCTTATTTGCTGCCACAAAAAAATAATCATTCAGTCTGATCCCTAAATAGATAGATGCCCCCCTTCAGCCACTTTTATGAGAATATCGGTCTTCAGACTAGATACATGCACCTTGTAATACCTTTATACCCTTTTAACAATTAGTTTAGAATTATACTTATAATGTTTGAATAAATGAACACATTTGGCTGAAATTGTCAGTCTTGTCTGTATAATATTAAGCATGCACAAATAATCTTAAAGGGACACTGAACCCAATTTTTTTCTTTCATGATTCAGATAGAGCATGACATTTTTAGCAACTTTCTAATTTACTCCTATTATCAAATTTTCTTTATTCTCTTGGTATCCTTATTTGAAATGCAAGAATGTAAGTTTAGATGCCGGCCCATTTTTGGTGAACAACCTGGGATGTCCTTGCTGATTGGTGGATAAATTAATCCACCAATAAAAAAGTGCTGCCCAGAGTCCTGAACTAAGAAAAAAGTTTAGACTTCTTTTTCAAATAAAGATAGCAAGAGAACGAAGAAAAATTGATAATAGGAGTAAATTAGAAAGTTGCTTAAAATTGCATGCTCTATCTGAATCATGAAAGAAAACAATTTGGGTTCAGTGTCCCTTTAAGGCATATATGCAATGTCTTGAGTATGATTTAAACCAGTGAACTTCAACAAAGCAGATAGAAATGTGATGTAAAACTGTTGAAATTGATATACCAGTAAAAGCTGTGCACTTCCTGTTAATGCTCATAGGCTTTTAGGTACTTCCTATTAATGGTCATTGACATAACAGGAAATACCTATCAGCCAATAAGCATTCATAAGAATTGTAAGAAGGCAGAATTGTCAGGGAGTGCTTATCAGCCAATAATCATCAGTAGGCACTACACAACTGATACCATTGTCTTAGGGGCCCATTTATCAAAGGGCTTGCGGACCTGATCCGACACTGCGGATCAGGTCCGCAAGACCTCGCTAAATGCGGAGAGCAATACGCTCTCCGCATTTAACATTGCACCAGCAGCTCACAAGAGCTGCTGGTGCAACGCCGCCCCCTGCTGACTCGCGGCCAATTGGCCGCCAGCAGGGAGGTGTCAATCAACCCGATCGTATTCGATCGGGTTGATTTCCGGCGATTCCTGTCCGCCTGCTCAGAGCAGGCGGACAGGGTTATGAAGCAGCGGTCTTTAGACCGCTGCTTCATAAGTTGTGTTTCTGGCGAGTCTGAAGACTCGCCAGAAACACGGCCCTTCAAGCTCCGTACGGAGCTTGATAAATGGGCCTGTTAGTGTCAATTGTAATTGTAAAAGCTTTTAAAAAATAAATCAATATGTCTGGATGCTGCTATTTTATAATGATCAGTATTTCTCAACTCCAGTCCTAGAGAACCCCTAACAGGCCAGATATTCATGATATCATAACTAGAACACAGGTGAAATAATCAGCTGATCAGTAACCATGGCTATTAATAGTGCCCCAGCTCAAATGTATAACTCATTTATTTACACGGTTTGTTATTATTTTGGAAGTATAAAAGTTAATTTCACGCATGCAAATTGTTATTGTCAAAGGTATCAGTTACAAAGGTATCAGTTACAAAAGTATCATTGCAAACACCTGTAATCGGAGAGAGAGACCTACAGAAGGGCAATTGTTTTAGTGATTTGCATTTGTTTAATGTGAAACAGGTTTCTGGTAACTCCTCAATGGGAATTACAGTTTACTTGCTCTTCTGATAATTTGTCCTCAAAATATATTTTCTTTTCGACATGTAATACTAGTGTACAGATGATTACAGTATACACACGGTATCAATTTCACTCAAGTGAAATTTACCCTACAAATTGTGCTCAAAATAGGGCTCCCCTTGTATTCTAGGCCATCATTTATAAATTGATAATGGGTGCATAAACCATAAACCACCCAAAAAGCCAGAGACTAAGTATAGAAGTTCCAAGTGTCCCATTTTTTTTTTGAAGGATGGTCCCAAATAAGGATTTTAAAACATTTTTGTCACATACGTGACACTTCTCCTGATTTTTATATACTGAAGAATAAGCTCTCTCAAGAACTAACAACAGCTCAGTAGCTTGTTTTATGGAAATTTACTACCTTGGAGCAAACTTTTCTGAACCCAATAATGTGTTTCACAGAGAAGAACTTTCCTGAAGTATATCTGTCTGATCCCACCTAGCATGGTCAGTCCAGCCCCAAAATATTAGGCAACCACAGATGATCATTGTGGGCCTTCTTTGGGTCTCATCAGTGAGGTACAGCTATATTTCTCTAAGCACATTGGGCAAGGAGTCCACGTCTGGTTTTTCCATTACTCTTAAGGAGACTCCCCCAGGATAATATTGCAAATACATTCAGAACGAAGCGCTCTCTCAGGAACAAACAACAGCTCAGTAGCTTGTTATATGACAATTTACCACTTAGGAGTAGTCTCTTTCTCTCGATTTCTTAGATTTTTTACTGGAAACAATATGGCCTTCCAATGATCACACAGACATATTTGGCTATTTAAAAAAACACACAGATGTGGCTTGGCCCACACAGTTCGGACTGCACTTAATCAGACTAAGAATGTTCTCTATCTGCTTGCTGGAGATCTCTATTGTAAGCAATTAGATGAACAGATCCAGTACAGCAGCTTGCACAGTACAAATATCTACGTGTGTTTTATGCACATATTATTCATCTTAGCACCCTGCAAAAATAATTACATATAACTGTAACATGAAAGGGAGCAATTTTGAAAGATTTTTTCTGATACATTAAATATTGTTTTCCATACAAACCTGAATAAATGACAAATTATAAACTTTCTTGTCATTTCCATGCAGCGATGCAAACGTCTGTATGTTTTACATGGTGTTATTGCTTAGCACTGTGTTTTCTGTGATATGATAATACAACTCTATGCACTTGAATTATAGGTTATAATTATGTGCTGCTTTTCTTTTTGAATAAGCATAAAAATACCTGTATAGATGATTACTGTAGCAAAATACCCGCACACCTTCGCAGCAGATCTTTTTATATACAGTATATGTATTAAAGGGATTATAGAGTCAAAAATTAAACTGGTATTTGTTGAATAGTAAACCTAGGTAGGCGCAGGAGTGTGCACATGTATTTAATAATATGACAGCATTTTTTTAAAAATAATATAACTTTGTTAAAAACATTGTTACAAACACTGCTACCAGTGTGTTCTACAGAGCTCATGTGAGTCTACCTAAGTTTACTCTTCAACAAACCATACTAAAAGAACAAAAAAAAATTATAATTGAAGTAAATTGGAATAAAAATAAATAAAAAATGCATGTTCTATCTAAACCATGACTGTTCCTTTAATGTTAAGACCCTGAGTTCTGGAGTTAAAGGGACATTATACACTAGATTTTTCTTTGCATACATGTTTTTTAGATGATCCATTTATATAGCCCATCTGATTGTGTTTTAGTAAAATTTTTTATAGTTTAGCTTATTTTTAAATAACATTGTTCTGATTTTCAGACTCCTAACCAAGCCCTAAAGTTTTAGATTTATATTGATGTATACAGACTTCAGACTGCTTCTGTTTGTATAATAGGTCTTTTCATATGCAGTAGGGGGGAGGTTCTGCTATCCGCCCCTTTCAGTGGGTGTCCCAGGCTTATCTAATTAACAGTGTTAAATTGGGAGCATCTAAGTAAGTTTTTAAAACGTTTTATACAGGATTTTTATATCAGTATGTGTGCATATTATTTTTATAGTAGTGTCTATTACATGCAGTTAAATAAAAATTGGTGTATACTGCCCCTTTAATATTTCTGCAGAGTAACAGTGTCAACGAGAATTTTCACAACAACATGTGTCATGATGCCACTGGCCATAAAAGAAAAGTTGAATCAATTCAGAACAACGTATATTTGTCGCAGAAATATAATTCAGCCTTTTAAGCATAATATATATTTTGCTCCGTACTACAACATTTATACTGTAATATAAGTTTCCATGAAATAGCAAGATAAAGTGTACAGATTATGCTGTCCAGAGGGTAAGCGCCAATAATGGTTGAACAATCACTTGAAGTAATTTGGTTACCATGGAGACATTAACCATTTAGAAATTTGGATATATCAACCTTTTTATTTTTTTATTAAAAAAAAATGACAACCACCTGCTTTAACCTAATAAACTTGCTATTGCCCTTAGCTATATTCCTACCTAAGAATGATTTTACATTTGATTTAGAATTTTTCTGTTTAAGGTTGTATAATATAAAACAGCAAATGTCTATCTGCTGTCATTTTACAGCACAACCTGTACAATCTGGGGCTTTAAATAATAATTTATTTTATTTTTATTATCTTTTTGGATGGGTATTTTGTTTAAATTCCAAGCGCTGAAGCTCTGCTAGTTGCTGACCCACTTTAACAAAGCTTTCTCTTGTCTTACCCCTGTCCTCAGTGATCCTGAGCTTGTTTTCCGCCCACTGTCTGTCTAGCCTGCTTTAAATTTTTATATATGTACTTTTAAAAAATTGATTAGCTGGCTTGCTGCCCGCTTCTGTGCTGCTCTGTATAATAAGGATTTAATGTATAAAGAAAAAAAACCTGCAAACTGAATTCTGTATGGTATAATTAAACTGACCCAAATTCGGGACTCGAGGCACACAAATGTAGCTAAACTCTGTACAAGCTGAGCTGTCATGGCAGATGGTACCTGGGAGAATTTCGCAGCTGCACTACTCCCTTATTAACCCTTTTTGCCTTATCCACATAATTAAGTTTTGAAGAAAAAAAAATGTTCCTTAAAAAAATAAAATAGAAGTTGTATAGATTATCCTACTACAATTGTTTGTAGGCTCTAGTCTTTAAAGGGACCGTTTGCTTGAACATTTTTATTGTTTAAAAATATAGATAATCCCTTTATTACCCATACCCTAGTTTTGCAAAAACAATACGGTTATAATAATAAACTTTTTTACCTCTGTGATTACCTTACCTTAGACTGCACCCTTATCTCAGTTCTTTTGACAGACTTGAGAATTTTAGCCAATCAGTGCTGGCTCCTAGGTAACTCTGCAGAAGTGAGCACTTTATCTATATGTCACACATGAACTAACACTGTATAGCTTTGAAAAACTGTAAAAATGCACTGAGATAAGGGCTTTGAAATTAGCTTATGAGCCTACCTAGGTTTAGCTTTCAACAAAGTATACCAAGAGAACAAAGCAAATTTGATGATAAAAGTAAATTGGAAAGTTGTTTAAAATTGCATGCCCTATCTGAATCATGAAAGTTTAATTTTGACTAGTCTGTCCCTTTAAAGCCAAGGAAGTTGCATTTAACATATACTCTATGAAAAAGTAGAAAAGCTAGGGACAAAATAATCAATATAAAATTGTCAGAACAGAAAAAAAGATATTTGATAAAATAATAACAAAAGGTCACCAAGAATATTCTGTTTCATAATATATAAGAATTTCAATACAACACTGCTCTTTAGATTATTAAATCTATAGATAACTCTGCACAAATAAAGGTAACAGCAGATTATGTGAATTGTTACACACATTGTTAAATCCTTTGTTATTATCTAGTCAAAATTAAACTTTCATTATTCCAATTTAGCATGCAATTTTAAACAACTTTCCAATGTACTTTTTATCATCAAATTTGCTTTGTTCTCTTGTTATTATTTGTTAAAGGCTAAACATAGGAAGGCTCATATGCTAATTTCAAAGCCCTTGAAGGCTATCTCTTATATGAATGCATTTTGACAGTTTTTCACAGCTTGACAGCGCTAGTTCATGCGTGCCATATAGATAACTCCTGTGGAGTTATTTATGAGTCAGCACTGATTGGCTAAAATCCAAACATCTTAAAACATCTATATTGTGGAAGATTAAAAACAGGGCAAAAACATTCTGTATATACAGCACAGATAACTACCCGTAAGCTTATGCATTTCGTGTCAGGGATATCTGTAAATGCTATATATTCTCTCACCTGTTGACTGCTGACAGTTTCCTTTTCATATCTTTTTAATAGACAATATATGTATTTCAAGAAAGATGCACTTAAAGTGATGGTCATCTCTCCCATTTTGAATTTCATATCTATATTAAAAAGTTATAGCGCATCTTTGTTACAACTAATTAATTAAACTCCATCCAAAATATCACTAACATTCCGGATATGATTTTAAAAATGGGAGAGTTTACCATCACTCTAAGTATAAGTTCTTCATCTGTTTTCTTTTGGTGACTAAGTTTTCTCCTACTACAAAGCACAGTCCTATTATAAAGGTAGAACTGTCATAATCTTACAAAGCTGTGTATCCCAATGATTCATTTCATTGCTTCAGACATACGTTGCTTCACAGCATGTCATTGGATGATAGGACAGCAAACACAAATGCACATGAAATATTTTTTTCCAATTCATTTTTTAATCTTTACAAAAACCTCTGTCATCTCCCACATGGTTAGCAGTCACCTCTGTTCTTTCCTGTACTTCTGATCCTTAAACACTTTTTTAGAATGTCTTAAGGTTTCTGTTCAGTTTTTTTTTCTTCATCAGACCTTGATTCAAGAATAGAGGACGTTGTACTCGAAACTTGAATTCAAAGAAATCACAAACATAAGTACTAAGCATAGTTTAGATATTTGTGTCTAACTTTGTACTTTCTGGAGTACATAGGATTACTTAAAGATATACTGCATTCAGCTAATGGTTGGCATTAGAATGAGAGGATGTTTTCAATATGCAAAGTCAGTAATTAAATGTAACATTAAAGTATGTGGCTGCATGTGTGAGAAGGGTAATAAAATAACATTTTCCTTCTTCCTGTCTGCCCGGCACTTGTTAAATTGACCCCATGGACTCTTGATAATGATTGTATACACACACAGATACATATATATACACTCAACGGCCACTTTATTGGGTACGCATGTTCAATTGCTTGGTAACACAAATTGCTAATCAACCAATCACATGGCAGCAACTCAATGCATGTAGGCATCTAGACGTGGTGAAAATGACGGGCTGGTCTGAGTATTATAAAAACTGCTGACCTACTGGGATTTTCACGCACAACCATCTATAAGGTTTACAGAGAATGGTCCAAAAAAGAGAAAATATCCAGTGAGCAGCAGTTGTGTGGAAGACAAAGCCTTGTCAGAGGTCAAAGGAGAATGGGAGACTGGTTCAAGATGATAGAAAGGCAACAGTAATTCAAATAACTACAAGGTTTGCAGAGTACCATCTCTGAACACGTCGAACCTTGAAGCAAATGGGCTACAGCAGCAGAAGGCCACATCGGGTGCACTCCTGTCAGCTAAGAACAAGAAACTGAGGCTACAATTTGCACAGGCTCACCAAAATTGGACAATAGAAGATTGGAGAAACGTTGCCTGGTCTGATGAGTCTCGATTTCAGCTGTGACATTCAGATGGTAGGGTCAGAATTTAGCGTAAACAACATGAAAGCATGGATCCATCCTGCCTTGTATCAACTGTTCAGGCCGTTGGTGTAATGGTGTGGGGTATATTTTCTTGGCACACTTTGGGCCCCTTAGTACCAACTGAGCATCGTTTAAACACCACGGCCTGCCTGAGTATTGTTGCTGACCATGTCCGTCCCTTTATGACTACAGTGTTCCCATCTTCTGATGGCTAATTCCAGCAGGATAATGCACCATGTCACAAAGCTCAAATCATCTCAAACTGGTTTCTTGAACATGACAATGAGTTCACCGTACTCCAATAGCCTCCACAGTCACCAGATCTCAATCCAATAGAGCACCTTTGGAATGTGGTGGAACGGGAGATTTGCATCATGGATGTGCAGCCAACAAATCTGCAGCAACTGCTTGATGCTATCATGTCAATATGGACCAAAATCTCTGAGGAATGTTTCCAACACATTGTTGAATCTATGCCACAAATAATTAAAGCAGTTCTGAAGGCAAAAGGGGGTCCAAGCCGGTACTAGTAAGGTGTACCTAATAAAGTGGCCTATATATATATATATATATATATATATATATATATATATATATATATATATATATATATATATATACACACAAACACACATTCACTCACTTTGGAGCCCTTTCCATTCAGATACCTTTAAGCAAGATAAATAATTTGTATTGATTTTTTTATGTTTTACTGTGTTTTTAATGTAAATATTTTATATTCCAATGTTCTTCACTTAGAATTTTTTTTATTTTTATTTTTAACTAATTATTTCTATATATGTCTGTATATATCTATAGTGAGTCACTTGTAATCTTGCCCTTAATGTTGAAGATTTTAATTAGTATATGTAGACCATACAACGTATGCTGTATTTCTGAAGATGAGATGTTTAGGGGCACCCAGCATTCCAGGCACCACTAACATACTGTAGACCGTGCCCAAGGATGGCTTTGGCCTTTACAGTGGCTTCAGATTATAAACCATATGCTCGGTTTATTTCATTTACTGCTATAACTTTTTCAGTTTGTGTTTGTGTGACAGTTACTGTGTGTTTCTGTCATTCTCTTTTCCCATATAGTCCCCTCAGTGCTACAGGCTTGGTAGCTTAGTGGGAAATTAGTCCTGTCTGTCCTGAGGATGGACACCAAGGTTAAAAGCATTCTTTAGCCAAATGGTTTAGGTACTTCTTCAGGTTGTAAAAAATAGAGAAAACAGTTCATGAGCTAGAAAGGTATTCACATCTATCTATCTATTTATCTAACTATGTATCTATTTTTTTATCTATCTATTTATCTATCTATTTATATACACTTTTTGAGGGAGGGAGATAGAATTAAATTTGAAATTTTTCCAAAAAAAAAAAGTACTACTCATTTGAAATTCAGACTAAAGGCTTCATTTATCAAGCAGCAGAAGCAGTTTTGGATCCCTTGCAGGGCACGCTCACTCATGCAGCCCGGTGGCTACAAGTTTATAAGTGGCATTCAGATGACTGATGGACACATTCCCAAGTAGGGAATTCTGCCCATTTGTGATTTGATAAATGGACCCCTAAATGCTATTGCATTCTCTTTTTATTATGCATATCTAATGTATTTAGTGGTCCTTTAAAAGACTTACAGACTTTATAGTGTTAAATTGTTTAAAGATGCAAAATAAACTTCTGAATTGATTCAATCAGCACCTGAGCTATAACTTAATTAACATAAACCTCAACTGTGTGTTGGTGTCAGTATTATTGAATCAACCCTGAATACATAAATCACCCAAATATTTTGGACTTAATGCTAAAGCTTTTTGCAGAACTCATGACGAATTCCATGGTTTGTATGTCAGAACTTTGGTCCGTATTTAAATTGCCTCCGGCCAGGAATAATTTTGCTTTGCCTTGCTTGTAGCATAAATATTGATTTTCCATTCAGATTAATCAAGAAATTCTTTCAAGCATATGGAAGTCTTGGCTATAATGATAAAGATAGTATATTTGGTGGTAAAGTCTGGTTAAAAACATATGGGAAGCATATAGGGGTCCTAGGATTTGGAAAGCCTTATATTATATTATATTATATCATTGTTCTATTTATATTATATAATTATACTATACTACACTTTATTGTATTGCATTATATTATATTATATATTAGTTTTTTGGTTTTTTTTATAACCGGGTGTTAAGCTATTTTATGCCATAATTAACCCTTTTTGTATTGTGGCCCTTTGAAGATATTTCTTTCATGTAATTAGCAAGAGTCCATGAGCTAGTGACGTATGGGATATACATTCCTACCAGGAGGGGCAAAGTTTCCCAAACCTCAAAATGCCTATAAATACACCCCTCACCACACCCACAATTCAGTTTTACAAACTTTGCCTCCGATGGAGGTGGTGAAGTAAGTTTGTGCTAGATTCTACGTTGATATGCGCTCCGCAGCAAGTTGGGGCCCGGTTTTCCTCTCAGCGTGCAGTGAATGTCAGAGGGATGTGAGGAGTATTGCCTATTTGAATGCAGTGATCTCCTTCTAAGGGGTCTATTTCATAGGTTCTCTGTTATCGGTCGTAGAGATTCATCTCTTACCTCCCTTTTCAGATCGACGATATACTCTTATATATACCATTACCTCTACTGATTCTCGTTTCAGTACTGGTTTGGCTATCTACTATATGTAGATGAGTGTCCTGGGGTAAGTAAGTCTTATTTTTTGTGACACTCCTAGCTATGGTTGGGCACTTTGTTTATAAAGTTCTAAATATATGTATTCAAACATTTATTTGCCTTGACTCAGAATGTTCAACTTTCCTTATTTTTCAGACAGTCAGTTTCATATTTGGGATAATGCATTTTAATTTAACATTTTTTCTTACCTTAAAATTTGACTTTTTCCCTGTGGGCTGTTAGGCTCGCGGGGGCTGAAAATGCTTCATTTTATTGCGTCATTCTTGGCGCGGACTTTTTTGGCGCAAAAATTCTATTTCCGTTTCCGGCGTCATACGTGTCGCCGGAAGTTGCGTCACTTTTTGACGTTATTTTGCGCCAAAGATGTCGGCGTTCCGGATGTGGCGTCATTTTTGGCGCCAAAAAGCATTTAGGCGCCAAATAATGTGGGCGTCTTATTTGGCGCGAAAAAATATGGGCGTCACTCTTGTCTCCACATTATTTAAGTCTCATTTTTTATTGCTTCTGGTTGCTAGAAGCTTGTTCTTTGGCATTTTTTCCCATTCCTGAAACTGTCATTTAAGGAATTTGATCAATTTTGCTTTATATATATGTTGTTTTTTCTCTTACATATTGCAAGATGTCTCACGTTGCATCTGAGTCAGAAGATACTACAGGAAAATCGCTGTCAAGTGCTGAATCTACCAAAGCTAAGTGTATCTGCTGTAAACTTTTGGTAGCTATTCCTCCAGCTGTTGTTTGTATTGATTGTCATGACAAACTTGTTAAAGCAGATAATATTTCCTTTAGTAAAGTACCATTGCCTGTTGCAGTTCCTTCAACATCTAAGGTGCAGAATGTTCCTGATAATATAAGAGATTTTGTTTCTGAATCCATAAAGAAGGCTATGTCTGTTATTTCTCCTTCTAGTAAACATAAAAAATCTTTTAAAACTTCTCTCCCTACAGATGAATTTTTAACTGAACATCATCATTCTGATTCTGATGATTCCTCTGGTTCAGAGGATTCTGTCTCAGAGGTTGATGCTGATAAATCTTCATATTTATTTAAAATGGAATTTATTCGTTCTTTACTTAAAGAAGTCCTAATTGCTTTAGAAATAGAGGATTCTGGTACTCTTGATACTAAATCTAAACGTTTAAATAAGGTTTTTAAAACTCCTGTAGTTATTCCAGAAGTTTTTCCTGTCTCTGATGCTATTTCTGCAGTAATTTCCAAAGAATGGGATAATTTGGGTAATTCATTTACTCCTTCTAAACGTTTTAAGCAATTATATCCTGTGCCGCCTGACAGATTAGAATTTTGGGACAAGATCCCTAAAGTTGATGGGGCTATTTCTACCCTTGCTAAACGTACTACTATTCCTACGTCAGATGGTACTTCGTTTAAGGATCCTCTAGATAGGAAAATGGAGTCCTTTCTAAGAAAAGCTTATCTGTGTTCAGGTAATCTTCTTAGACCTGCTATATCTTTGGCTGATGTTGCTGCAGCTTCAACTTTTTGGTTGGAAACTTTAGCGCAACAAGTAACACATCGTGATTCTCATGATATTATTATTCTTCTTCAACATGCTAATAATTTTATCTGTGATGCCATTTTTTATCAGAGTTGATGTCAGGTTTATGTCTCTAGCTATTTTAGCTAGAAGAGCTTTATGGCTTAAAACTTGGAATGCTGATATGGCTTCTAAATCAACTTTACTTTCCATTTCTTTCCAGGGTAACAAATTATTTGGTTCTCAGTTGGATTCCATTATTTCAACTGTTACTGGTGGGAAAGGAACTTTTTTACCACAGGATAAAAAATCTAAAGGTAAAAACAGGGCTAATAATCGTTTTCGTTCCTTTCGTTTCAACAAAGAACAAAAGCCTGATCCTTCATCCTCAGGAGCAGTTTCAGTTTGGAGACCATCTCCAGTCTGGAATAAATCCAAGCCAGCTAGAAAGGCAAAGCCTGCTTCTAAGTCCACATGAAGGTGCGGCCCTCATTCCAGCTCAGCTGGTAGGGGGCAGGTTACGTTTTTTCAAAGAAATTTGGGTCAATTCTGTTCACAATCTTTGGATTCAGAGCATTGTTTCAGAAGGGTACAGAATTTGTTTCAAGTTGAGACCTCCTGCAAAGAGATTTTTTCTTTCCCGTGTCCCAGTAAATCCAGCAAAAGCTCAAGCATTTCTGAAATGTGTTTCAGATCTAGAGTTGACTGGAGTAATTATGCCAGTTCCAGTTTCGGAACAGGGGATGGGGTTTTATTCAAATCTCTTCATTGTACCAAAGAAGGAGAATTCCTTCAGACCAGTTCTGGATCTAAAAATATTGAATCGTTATGTAAGGATACCAACATTCAAGATGGTAACTGTAAGGACTATCTTACCTTTTGTTCAGCAAGGGAATTATATGTCCACAATAGATTTACAGGATGCATATCTGCATATTCCGATTCATCCAGATCACTATCAGTTTCTGAGATTCTCTTTCCTAGACAAGCATTACCAGTTTGTGGCTCTGCCGTTTGGCCTAGCTACAGCTCCAAGAATTTTTACAAAGGTTCTCGGTGCCCTGCTGTCTGTAATCAGAGAACAGGGTATTGTGGTATTTCCTTATTTGGACGATATCTTGGTACTTGCTCAGTCTTTACATTTAGCAGAATCTCATACGAATCGACTTGTGTTGTTTCTTCAAGATCATGGTTGGAGGATCAATTTACCAAAAAGTTCTTTGATTCCTCAGACAAAGGTAACCTTTCTGGGTTTCCAGATGGATTCAGTGTCCATGACTCTGTCTTTAACAGACAAGAGACGTTTAAAATTGATTACAGCTTGTCGAAACCTTCAGTCACAATCATTCCCTTCGGTAGCCTTATGCATGGAAATTCTAGGTCTTATGACTGCTGCATCGGACGCGATCCCCTTTGCTCGTTTTCACATGCGACCTCTTCAGCTCTGTATGCTGAAGCAATGGTGCAAGGATTACACGAAGATATCTCAATTAATATCTTTAAAATCGATTGTTCGACACTCTCTAACATGGTGGACAGATCACCATCGTTTAATTCAGGGGGCTTCTTTTGTGCTTCCGACCTGGACTGTAATTTCAACAGATGCAAGTCTCACAGGTTGGGGAGCTGTGTGGGGATCTCTGACGGCACAAGGAGTTTGGGAATCTCAGGAGGTGAGATTACCGATCAATATTTTGGAACTCCGTGCAATTTTCAGAGCTCTTCAGTTTTGGCCTCTTCTGAAGAGAGAATCGTTCATTTGTTTTCAGACAGACAATGTCACAACTGTGGCATACATCAATCATCAAGGAGGGACTCACAGTCCTCTGGCTATGAAAGAAGTATCTCGAATTTTGGTTTGGGCGGAATCCAGCTCCTGTCTAATCTCTGCGGTTCATATTCCAGGTGTAGACAATTGGGAAGCGGATTATCTCAGTCGCCAAACGTTGCATCCGGGCGAATGGTCTCTTCACCCAGAGGTATTTCTTCAGATTGTTCAAATGTGGGAACTTCCAGAAATAGATCTGATGGCGTCCCATCTAAACAAGAAACTTCCCAGGTATCTGTCCAGATCCCGGGATCCTCAGGCGGAGGCAGTGGATGCATTATCACTTCCCTGGAAGTATCATCCTGCCTATATCTTTCCGCCTCTAGTTCTTCTTCCAAGAGTAATCTCCAAGATTCTGAAGGAATGCTCGTTTGTTCTCCTGGTAGCTCCGGCATGGCCTCACAGGTTTTGGTATGCGGATCTTGTCCGGATGGCCTCTTGCCAACCGTGGACTCTTCCGTTAAGACCAGACCTTCTGTCACAAGGTCCTTTTTTCCATCAGGATCTGAAATCCTTAAATTTAAAGGTATGGAGATTGAACGCTTGATTCTTGGTCAAAGAGGTTTCTCTGACTCTGTGATTAATACTATGTTACAGGCTCGTAAATCTGTATCTCGAGAGATATATTATAGAGTCTGGAAGACTTATATTTCTTGGTGTCTTTCTCATCATTTTTCCTGGCATTCTTTTAGAATACCGAGAATTTTACAGTTCCTTCAGGATGGTTTAGATAAGGGTTTGTCCGCAAGTTCTTTGAAAGGACAAATCTCTGCTCTTTCTGTTCTTTTTCACAGAAAGATTGCTATTCTTCCTGATATTCATTGTTTTGTACAAGCTTTGGTTCGTATAAAACCTGTCATTAAGTCAATTTCTCCTCCTTGGAGTTTGAATTTGGTTTTGGGAGCTCTTCAAGCTCCTCCGTTTGAACCTATGCATTCATTGGACATTAAATTACTTTCTTGGAAAGTTTTGTTCCTTTTGGCCATCTCTTCTGCCAGAAGAGTTTCTGAATTATCTGCTCTTTCTTGTGAGTCTCCTTTTCTGATTTTTCATCAGGATAAGGCGGTGTTGCGAACTTCTTTTGAATTTTTACCTAAAGTTGTGAATTCCAACAACATTAGTAGAGAAATTGTGGTTCCTTCATTATGTCCTAATCCTAAGAATTCTAAGGAGAAATCGTTGCATTCTTTAGATGTTGTTAGAGCTTTGAAATATTATGTTGAAGCTACGAAATCTTTTCGTAAGACTTCTAGTCTATTTGTTATCTTTTCCGGTTCTAGAAAAGGCCAGAAAGCTTCTGCCATTTCTTTGGCATCTTGGTTGAAATCTTTAATTCATCTTGCCTATGTTGAGTCGGGTAAGACTCCGCCTCAGAGAATTACAGCTCATTCTACTAGGTCAGTTTCTACTTCCTGGGCGTTTAGGAATGAAGCTTCGGTTGACCAGATCTGCAAAGCAGCTACTTGGTCCTCTTTGCATACTTTTACTAAATTCTACCATTTTGATGTATTTTCTTCTTCTGAAGCAGTCTTTGGTAGAAAAGTACTTCAGGCAGCGGTTTCAGTTTGAATCTTCTGCTTATGTTTTTCGTTAAACTTTATTTTGGGTGTGGATTTTTCAGCAGGAATTGGCTGTCTTTATTTTATCCCTCCCTCTCTAGTGACTCTTGTGTGGAAAGATCCACTTCTTGGGTAGTCATTATCCCATACGTCACTAGCTCATGGACTCTTGCTAATTACATGAAAGAAAACATAATTTATGTAAGAACTTACCTGATAAATTCATTTCTTTCATATTAGCAAGAGTCCATGAGGCCCGCCCTTTTTTTGTGGTGGTTATGATTTTGTATAAAGCACAATTATTCCAATTCCTTATTTTATATGCTTTCGCACTTTTTTTCTTATCACCCCACTTCTTGGCTATTCGTTAAACTGAATTGTGGGTGTGGTGAGGGGTGTATTTATAGGCATTTTGAGGTTTGGGAAACTTTGCCCCTCCTGGTAGGAATGTATATCCCATACGTCACTAGCTCATGGACTCTTGCTAATATGAAAGAAATGAATTTATCAGGTAAGTTCTTACATAAATTATGTTATTCTATGTGGGGCTTACAATTTTTTCTTAACATGCAACTTCACTGTTAGTTACCTGTTCATTTGAAAATATATCCAATTCACCTTGATTTTGTTTTAAAATAAATTATAGATTGATTATTTAATTTATTAAATTACTTATTTTTTACTTTGAGCTGTTTTTTTTTCACTTTTATAAAACAAAAACTCACTATTAAACCCAGGAGAGTTTTCGATGCAAAATGTATCATCGTTTTCAAGTTGTACAGCGAGCTAGCTGGAAAAATGTCAGAGCAAACAAAATTGCTGACTTATAAGCAAGTTTTGAATTTTAGTTACTGTGCGTTTTAGGATATGCACAAAATGTTTTATTAGAAGATTTTAATTGGATATGTGTTCTTTTTCCAGCCTTCATGCATTGGAGTTCTGAAAATTATTGGACCTGCTGGGATATATTATACACACGTGTGGGAAGAATATACTGGTTATAAAGAATAGAAGGTAAGTGAGTATTCAGTTTCAATTGCATAAACTGATTTGATTTCTAATACCTGGCGTTCCAAAATTTTCACTTGTCCTCAGTTGTAACGATATGTTTAACCCCTAGTTAATCTGCTGCTGAGCCACTACAGAGCCGTTCCTGAACAGAACAGAACTGCTTATAGTTGGCTACATGCATATGCTTGCTTGATTGGCTCAATAGTATTGTTGCTAATAACTTTTTCTGAACAATAATTAAATGCTCTAATACATAATTAATGCACTATTAAACTCCTTTAAATAGATATCAAATCTTATCTTCCTACATAAGGGATAAACCTCCTATTACGTCCTACGTTCTCTGAACTAACTTATAATAAATACACAACACCACTGCTTGGGGAAAAGACCGGTCACAGTCACGTTTATTAAATAAAGATATTTAATTCTGTCTAATATTATCCAATATTAGGCAGCTCTTTAATAACTTATAACTGAACTTGTAGCAAGTTCCTTACAGCTGGTGACTGCATCTTCTCACTAACCTAACCCCTACTGATTGACGGTCAAGGCCCGTCCGATGTTTGCAGCGTGCACAGGGTTGCGCACGCTCATTGGCACAGAGAGAGAGATTTGTTATGGAGAGCTCTTCGGCCTGCAGCTCTTTAAAGGGAGAGGAACCCCTAAGCCAGCACTTAGTGGGCGACACCTCTCCCTGTGTTCGGGCCGTCACTCTGCTCTCTTCGTGCCCGCTCCCAGGGCCTTGCCCGTCCGCCAGCTAGGGCATACTTCAGCCAACCCAGTAAGGCGACCCCTCCAACCGAGTCTTACAACACGCTTGTGAGAGGTGAATGACTATCTTACAACCCGGTGTTATGAGGCTGGTTCAACTAAACCTACCCCTGCCGGGGACAAACTTAAATCGATACCTTCTTGCCGCCACATACCTTCTTCCAGGGACGGGCGGGCGGTGAAAATTCTCCTTGAAGTCTGGAAGCAGGAAGAGGCCGGATTCACTGCAACAGGACCCTATAAAGGCAAGAGGCCCACCCACTTGCAACATTGTAATATACACACACTAGAACACTCCAGACTTCAAGTCAGCTATCCCTTAATTTTGCTACAGGCCCACTAGAGGGCCCTCCACTGCCATTCTCACTCTCATGATCTCAGTGTCAGTCCTCATTCACTTCCAATATATCATAATTTTTCTCTCTTATTATCTCTAATTTTACCTCAACTTCGCTCTTTATAAGACATTCCTTAGCCAGCTCTAAAAGCTTGTCCCTCCCACTATGTATCAGTTTCTTTCCAAGTCATTTGGGACCACCTTTACAGACTCCGCCCCATATCATTTGCCACCCAGATTCCTCCCACTCGGTTCCCTGATCTCCGATTACAACTTAAAAGTGTTGGGAAGCATGAACGCTGTGGACGTGCAGAAAAGGATCCCAACTCCTGACTGTTGATAACTGGTGATAAACAGGATCATTAACATGAAATCAAGTTTCCTGTTTCTGCCTTGCGCTTCAGGCTTCAGTAAATGAGAGCCAAGTCATAACAATAGCAGGGCAGTATAATCACATTTGTGCTGTGGTGTTCTATTCACTTTAATCTGTCCCTCCCCTGTATCTTCTGCATGTTGATATCAGCAACAAGTAATGTTAATATCCAGACCAACCACAATGCGTTTGTGCAGAATCTATCTACGCTAATAACCTGCAGCTGAAACCTCTGCTTATGAGCTGAGCAGAATATTGAACATTCAATTTGTTTTATTTTTTATTTTTCTTAATTACAAAATTTAAATAATAGGCTTTAACCCCTTGATGGCCAAATAAGCTTTGCAAAACCATGGGTTTAGGTATCTGAAATTGACAGAGACACACGGAATTACTTAATCAAATAAACAAGGGTTAACATTTATAGTTTTTGTCTTAGTGTGGTAAACTGTCAGGATTCTTACTTCTTAAATAATATGTTAAAAAATGTAATTTTTTTTTAGACAAAGCACCATAAAGCTATGGGTTTTATACCTATCCACTGCATTTCACTCTCCTTTGTTCTCACAAGCTAGCAGTTAAATTGTATGTAAATGTATGCAAATTAGATGCCGTCTAATAAAGAAAATCATTAGATGGAAGAAATATTTAGTTTAGCGAAGAAAAGGGCAGGTGGTTTTTTCTGCAATGAAAGAAGACAAATAGAGAGGTTTATAATCTTCAAATCAAGACCGTTCCACCTTAATATTTACATCAAAAATATTCTGTTTTATCAAATATTTATTTGTACATTATTTTTCTGAGCTTTTATTTTTATTGCAGGGCAGCTTAGCTGGTGGGTACTAATACCAAGGGATCCTCCAAATCTTTTATAACTGACCGTCTGATATATAATGCTGCATTGCTTAATTGTGTGACCAGTTTTATTTTGGTGACAGTAGGGACATGATATTTACTTGTGCTGTAGAATAGTTTGGTAAGAATTTAGCATTTTAATGCCAAAAAGAAAAAGAAAGAAAAAAATCCTTTTTGTGAAAAATAAATAACAAAAACAATGTAGAGGTGATACCTTGAATGGACAACTAAGAAGGAAAACTGTAGCAAGCTTAAGGTCACTTTCTCTAGAACAAAGTTCTCTGCTAGCGTGCAACGGTTCTCTATTATTTATCTATTAATGCTATCGCCTTTACATCATTTTGTTTTTCATTTTTTTTGCAAACAGATTTTCTTTTGTGACTCAGACAGAGCATGTAATTTATAAACAAAGTTTCCATTTTACTTCTATTATCAAATTTGAAGAGATATCTAGATAGGCATCTGGAGCCCTACATGACTGCAAAACTGTTGCCATATAGTGGCCCAGAAATGAGCTGGCTCCTAAGCATGTGTCCCTGCTTTAGAAGATACCAAGAGAACAAAGAAAAAATGGTAATTTAAGTAAATTTGAAAGTTGTTTAAAAGTGCATGCTCAATCTGAATCATGAAATAAATGTTTTGGGTTTCATGTCCCTTTAAACTTCCGGAACCAATAGTTCCGGACAATAATATTGCAGTTGTCATGAGGGATCTAATTAGGCAAACTGTTGTAAGGAGGTGAAATTGTGATACAGGTTATAACAAATACACTGGAAAAATGTGGTGTTTTTTGTTTTTTTTGTAAATGTTTGTAATTGTTAAATATTTCTCACTGGATAGATCAAAAATTATCTTAAGGGGCTGAGAAAGAATTCTGCGTCTTCTAGTGACTGGTCACAAATTTGTAAAGAAAAGCAAAAAATAAACAAAGGTGTACTAAAAATAAAACATAATTTTTATTGAAAAAATGAAAAGCTTTGAGCAGACATGGGTAGCGTCTGATTGTGGATACATCTGGCTGATTTTGCGCCTCCTATTGGTGCTTAATCGTAGACAGAAAAAGTCTATGATTATGCGCCACTAGGGGGAGTGAAACGCATCAGACATATCCACACTCTGGCGCTACCCATGCCGGTACAATTTCAATAAACATGATGTTTTATTTTTTACCTTGTAGTTCGTTAGTTTTTGCCTTTCTAGTGTTCAGCAATTTGATCACTCCGAGCTTGATGGAGTTTGTTGCTGAGACATGTATCTCCAGTAGTCGGATCTCTGGAACTGCCTGGAGCCGCGCCTTCTGTGTAGTTATGTAGGTCAGGATTTAAGTTGGGGGATGAAAATCACCCTGGATTCATTCGATTGGGGTGATTGACAAACCCTACTCTCAAGAATTATTCTCCACTCGCAGATTGATAAATCTTGCCCTTAGGCACAGCATGCAGAATTCATAAAGGCTCTATTACCATTGTACATCGTCTTGTCTTGCAGTTGTATCTCACTATTTTAAAGTTGACAAGGTGTTGTACTTTTATTTCTGTTTAGCTGTTTTCAAGTTTTCTTTTTTAGATTGGAATGTTTAATAGTGGGAGAGATTTTTTTTTTCTTTTCATTGCTTTGTTCTGTAACATTTTAAAGGCATTTATGTGACGCTGGTTTCCTTTATTGTAGAACTACTTCTATGTGCCAAAAAGGCAAGGGCGGAACATTTTTTTTCTAGGCCCCCAGCAATTGTTGTTCTAGGCCCCCCCTACACCCCCCCTCACTGCCTGGACTATAGCAGAGTGACCGTGCAAGATGCCCTGTACGTGCAGATTGTAACATGGCCTCCCTCTGCTCAGTGCCACTAGTCCCCAGCAGGTGATGTGGCTCTGCAGCAGCCCACCACCCCTTAAAAGCTGGACAGGTGGCGGACCCTTCTTACCTGTGGTCCCCCAGCATTGCAGGGTCTGCAGGATCAAGATTTCCGCCACTGCAAGAAGTGAACAGTTATCAGATAGCTGCTCTTTCATTGATTGTAATGGATAGCGATTCACAACTTGTGGTTTTGGTGAGAGGTGGGTACAAATCTTTAGTGTATGAATTGCGGAATTGTTTCAGTTGCTGTGCTGCAGCATCTTATATTTCTCTGGTTTTATTGAGTTTATGCCACTGTATCTCTAACTCTATGAATAACAGTAACATTGTCTGAGTATCTACTTACGGTAAACCAATGACTATTTGTTTAATAGTTTGTATATTGTTTATTATGTTAATACATTTACTGGTTTAATCACTTTTATTTTAAACAAATATCTACTATTTTAAGAAAGTTTTTTTTCTTTCTTTTTAAACACTGGAGGTACTATGCTGTATTAATATATTGTATTATTTACTGGTTATTGGAAGGAGATGGATGTAAGAATCTGTAATCACAAAATATGAGGAGTGATTCATTGATGACATTCTCTTATGGCTGGACAATATTGTCAAATATTGTAAAATTTGATTTCTTTCAATAGGAGCCACACTTGCCATCAGACCTTCTAGATATTAACCTGTTTTTAAATCTAATTACATGGAAATATATATATATATATATCTAACTAGCTAGAACATATATAATGTAAAGTGTCAGAAAGGTTTAAGGAAAAAACATGCTTGTAATGCAGTAGATTTTTGGAAAGACTATACGTTTTCAAATTCATTGAAAATAACTTGCAAACATTTCTCAATGTTAGATAGATAGATATATCTTTTCAAATAACTACTTTATATGTATTATTTATACAGGAGATTATTATTTTTTTGGAGCAACAAACAAGTATCTCATGTACAATACCACATTAAAATTATCTTATACATTATTATCAGTCTTATTGAAGTGGTGGTGCATATACCCTTGTTATTTTTGTAGTAAGATTGGTCTTAACTATCAGTGGTAATAAAGAATGCTCTGTCTCTCCTGAGCACACAGATACCATACACGTATGCACCTTCATAATATTGACGCTAGTACAGCCTTAAATAGGCAACATGTCATCAGTATGCACAGGCATAACATTCATGCCAGAACTTAAAAAAAATATATATTCTGTATTTATCAGGAGGAACCATTCAACTGCTTATATTTAACCCCATAAAACTATATATCTCCTGCCAAGATAGTCTGACGTTTTAGCACTTGAGTGCCTGTACGCCTTTGGTTTGTATTATGTTACCAATTCACCAAACTTATATTGATGATTGATTTGCGTAATGTACCAGGATTTATCTCTTAATAAAAGTAAAATAAAATATATATATATATATATATACTGTATATACTGTATATATATATATATACAGAGAGAAGTGCACTCACAGGAACGAACAACTGGCTCAATACCATTGTTAGCCTGTTCTATGGCTATTTACCACCTGGGTTCAACTTTTTAGCCCAGTAATGCATTTCACAGAGTGGAACTTTCCTGTAGTATATCAGTCTGATCCCGCCTATTACGGTCAGTCCAGCGTCGAAATACCAGGCAATTCCTCTCTGAACAAGGAACACAGCAACCCAAAACGATCGTTTCGGCCTTCATTGGACCTCGTCAGTGAGGTGTAGCCATATTCCTCTAAGCACACTGAGCAAGGAGTCCACGTCTGGTTGCCCCTTTTTCCCATAGGGAGACTAAATACATACAGAGAGAAGTGCACTCACAGGAACGAACAACTGGCTCAATACCATTGTTAGCCTGTTCTATGGCGATTTACCACCTGGGTGCAACTTTTTAGCCCAGTAATGCCTTTCACAGAGTGGAACTTTCCTGTAGTATATCAGTCTGATCCCACCTATTACGGTCAGTCCAGCGCCGAAATACCAGGCAATTCCTCTCTGAACAAGGAACACAGCAACCCCAGACAATCGTTTCGGCCTTCATTGGGCCTCGTCAGTGAGGTGTAGCCATATTCCTCTAAGCACATATATATATATATTTCCCATATGCATGATTAAGGACCATGTAGGTCTGAAACATCGCACCATTTGAGTTTTTTTGTATAAAGAAACTATTACCAGTAACTACTGTGGTGCTGACACATCTTTTTCATGGACTCTATTTTTTGGAGGAACACAGATACTCCATTGTGACAGGCACACATTTTGAAAATTTGTTTGGGTTTAGTGCTGGACTCCATTTGTATTTTTATATATATATATATATATATATATATATATGCATACAAAGAGAGAAGCGCTCTACCAGGAACGAACAACAGCTCAGTGGCCCGTTCTATGGCGATTTACCACCCGGAGGCAGCCTCCTCTAGACCAGTGTGCTTTTCACAGAAGAAAACTTTCCTGAAGTATATCAGTCTGATCCTGCCAAGTAAGGTCAGTCCAGCCCCGAAATACCAGGCAATTCTCCTCTGAACAAGGAACATGACAACCCCAGACGATCGTTTCGGCCTCCTATGGGCCTCGTCAGTGAGGTGCAGCCACATTCCTCTAAGCACACTGGGCAAGGAGTCCATGTCTGGCTCCCCCATCACCCACAGGGAGACTTCCCCAGGGTCACAATAATTTGCATACAAAAAGAGTAGCGCTCTACCAGGAACGAACAACAGCTCAGTGGCCCGTTCTATGGCGATTTACCACCCGGAGGCAGCCTCCTCTAGACCAGTGTGCTTTTCACAGAAGAAAACTTTCCTGAAGTATATCAGTCTGATCCTGCCAAGTAAGGTCAGTCCAGCCCCGAAATACCAGGCAATTCTCCTCTGAACAAGGAACATGACAACCCCAGACGATCGTTTCGGCCTCCTATGGGCCTCGTCAGTGAGGTGCAGCCACATTCCTCTAAGCACACTGGGCAAGGAGTCCACGTCTGGCTCCCCCATCACCCACAGGGAGACTTCCCCAGGGTCACAATAATTTGCATACAAAGAGAGAAGCGCTCTACCAGGAACGAACAACAGCTCAGTGGCCCGTTCTATGGCGATTTACCACCCGGAGGCAGCCTCCTCTAGACCAGTGTGCTTTTCACAGAAGAAAACTTTCCTGAAGTATATCAGTCTGATCCTGCCAAGTAAGGTCAGTCCAGCCCCGAAATACCAGGCAATTCTCCTCTGAACAAGGAACATGACAACCCCAGACGATTGTTTCGGCCTCCTATGGGCCTCGTCAGTGAGGTGCAGCCACATTCCTCTAAGCACACTGGGCAAGGAGTCCACGTCTGGCTCCCCCATCACCCACAGGGAGACTTCCCCAGGGTCACAATAATTTGCATACAAAGAGAGAAGCGCTCTACCAGGAACGAACAACAGCTCAGTGGCCCGTTCTATGGCGATTTACCACCCGGAGACAGCCTCCTCTAGACCAGTGTGCTTTTCACAGAAGAAAACTTTCCTGAAGTATATCAGTCTGATCCTGCCAAGTATGGTCAGTCCAGCCCCGAAATACCAGGCAATTCTCCTCTGAACAAGGAACATGACAACCCCAGACGATCGTTTCGGCCTCCTATGGGCCTCGTCAGTGAGGTGCAGCCACATATATATATATATATATATATATATATATATACAGAAATAACACAGAAAAAGACTTGTAAGAAAGAAAGGAGTGAATCCAAGAAAGAGCAGTGTCATAGAGGCCAAAAGAGCTAAGGGTCTGTAGGAGGAGAGGGGGTGGTCAACTGTGTCGAAGGCAGCTGAGAGGTCAAGTAAGATGAGGAAAGAGTAGTGGACAATACTTTTAGCAGAGAGAAGATTGTTAGTAACCTTGGTAAGGGCAGACTCAGTTGAGTGTTTGGGGCGGAATCCAGATTGCAGGGGGTCAAGCAAGGAGTTGGTGGACAGAAACTGGGTTAGGCGATTGTAAACTAGTTTTTTAAGGAGTTTTGATGTTAGTGGAAGCAGTGAGATGGCGTGGTAGCTTTCAGGAGAATTAGAGTTGAGGGAGGGTTTTTTTGAGTATGGGAGTGACTTTTGCGTGTTTGAAAGAAGATGGGAATGAGCCGGTAGAGAGAGATAGGTTGAAGATGTGAGTAAGAGCAGGAGTGAGGGTGGAAGATAGGGAGGGTATTAGATGGGAAGGGATTGGGTAGAGCGGGCAGGTAGTGAGGCGTGAGGAAGATAGTAAGGAAGAAACTTCATTCTCAGTGGCTGGATGGAAGATGCAGAGGGTGGCACAGGAATTAACTGGGCCTGTTGTTGGAATATTACAGGTTGGTGTTGGGATGTTGCTTTGGATAGTACGTGTTTTGTTTAAAAAGTAGTCTGCCAGGTCTTGAGCACAAAAGACAGACGGGGGGGGAGTTAGAGCAAGTGGGTAGCGGAGAGAGTTAAAGGTATATATTATTTACGCATATATAAAGGTACACACCTATGTACAATTCCACAAGGCCTGTATGGAAAAAAAAAAAGGAATTGGAAATAGCTTCCAAGGTTACTTTTTCCAGATTCTCACTTTATAAAGCAGGTAGGTAGAAAAAAAAAAAGAAAGTAAGATTGCCCCTTTTCTGCTGAGTACATCTTAAAGAATTTACATTTGACATTAAAAAGCTATGGGCAAGATTACAAGTGGAGCTATAATTTATTGCGCACCCATTTGCCATTACAAGTGGCTGGTTATTGCTTCTGCGAGCTTGCGGTAGCATTTAGCGCTTTTAAAATTAACCAGAGATCAGATCTCTGGTTAATTTTTATAAATGTTAACCAAATCCCCCAAAATACAGTTTAGTGTATTTTATTAAAAAATAAAAAATAGTAGCATTTTTATTTTTTAATAAAATAACTGCACTAAGCAGTATTTTGGGGGTAAAGTTGGCGGGTAGGGGGTGTTTGAAAAAAAAAAAAGAAAGCCTTTACATTGCATTCTTTGGGAACTGTGTGTTCCCAGTAAATATATCTGTAAATGTTTATATACATATACAGTGTATTTAGGTGTTATACATATATATTTAATATTGCTGCTATTGCTGCGCGACTTTCCCTCTTCGCTGCTCTTAGGTTCTGTGCCGTCTCTAACGGCATCAGAACGAGGCTCCCAAGTTCTGTCAACTTGTAATACCAGTGCACATTAGCGTGTGCAGATATTTAGTGCTCCACATGTACTCTGGCCCAATATATGGTTGGCTATTTAACCCATAGGTCTGTGGATCTAATATTGCTAAATAAGTATTTAGCTGAATGTTATGTAGCAGTATGCATATTTGTTTTAATTTATAGAATATTTATAACATATTTTGGTGAAAACTTGTGTATTGGCCTTATAAAAAGTGTTTCTCCTAGTTTAAAAAGTTTTGGTAACTAGATAGAATGATAGATAGAATGATAGATAGATAGATAGATAGATACCAATTCTGTAGATAGATTGATAGATAGATAGATAGATAGATAGATACTAAATAGATAGATATTAAGTAAAATGAAATGTATAATAGATGATAGCTAGATAGATAGATAGATAGATAGATAATAAATATAATTGTAAATAGATAGATAAATAGAATGATAGCTAGATAGAGATATATATACCAATTCTGTAGATAGATAGATAGATAGATAGATAGATAGATACTAAATAGATAGATAGATATTAAATACAATCGGCTAGATTTAGAGTTTTGTCGGTAACGACCCGCGTAGTTAACGCTGGCTTTTTTCTGGCCGCACCTTTAAAATAACTCTGGTATTGAGAGTCCACAGAATGGCTGCGTTAGGCTCCAAAAAAGGAGCGTAGAGCATATTTAACGCCACTGCAACTCTCGATACCAGAGTTGCTTACGGAAGCGGCCAGCTTCAAAAACGTGCTCGTGCACGATTCCCCCATAGAAAACAATGGGGCTGTTTGAGCTGAAAAAAAACCTAACACCTGCAAAAAAGCCGTGTTCATCTCCTAACGCAGCCCCATTGTTTGCTATGGGGAAACACTTCCTACGTCTGCACCTAACATGTACCCCGAGTCTAAACACCCCTAACCTTACACTTATTAACCCCTAATCTGCCGCCCCCGCTATCGCTGACCCCTGCATATTATTATTAACCCCTAATCTGCCGCTCCGTAAACCGCCGCTACTTACATTATCCCTATGTACCCCTAATCTGCTGCCCTAACATCGCCGACCCCTATATTATATTTATTAACCCCTAATCTGCCCCCCACAATGTCGCCTCCACCTGCCTACACTTATTAACCCCTAATCTGCCGAGCGGACCGCACCGCTATTATAATAAAGTTATTAACCCCTAATCCGCCTCACTAACCCTATAATAAATAGTATTAACCCCTAATCTGCCCTCCCTAACATCGCCGACACCTAACTTCAAACATTAACCCCTAATCTGCCGACTGGAGCTCACCGCTATTCTAATAAATGTATTAACCCCTAAAGCTAAGTCTAACCCTAACACTAACACCCCCCTAAGTTAAATATAATTTAAATCTAACAAAATGAATTAACTCTTATTAAATAAATTATTCCTATTTAAAGCTAAATACTTACCTGTAAAATAAACCCTAATATAGCTACAATATAAATTATAATTATATTATAGCTATTTTAGGATTTATATTTATTTTACAGGTAACTTTGTATTTATTTTAACCAGGTACAATAGCTATTAAATAGTTAAAATAGTTAAAATAATTACAAAATTACCTGTAAAATAAATCCTAACCTAAGTTACAATTAAACCTAACACTAGACTATCAATAAATTAATTAAATACAATATCTACAAATAAATACAATGAAATAAACTAACTAAAGTACAAAAAATAAAAAAGAGCTAAGTTACAAAAAATAAAAAAATATTTACAAACATTAAAAAAATATTACAACAATTTTAAACTAATTACACCTACTCTAAGCCCCCTAATAAAATAACAAAGACCCCCAAAATAAAAAAATGCCCTACCCTATTCTAAATTACTAAAGTTCAAAGCTCTTTTACCTTACCAGCCCTGAACAGGGCCCTTTGCGGGGCATGCCCCAAAGAATTCAGCTCTTTTGCCTGAAAAAAACACATACTATACCCCCCCCAACATTACAACCCACCACCCACATACCCCTAATCTAACCCAAACCCCCCTTAAATAAACCTAACACTAAGCCCCTGAAGATCTTCCTACCTTATCTTCACCATACCAGGTTCACCGATCGATCCAGAAGAGCTCCTCCTATGTCCTGATCCAAGCCCAAGCGGGGGGCTGAAGATGTCCATGATCCGGCTGAAGTCATCATCCAAGCGGGAGCTGAAGAGGTCCATGATCCGGCTGAAGTCTTCTATCAACGGCATCTTCAATCTTCTTTCTTCCAGATCCATCTTGCAGACCTCCGACGCGGAACATCCTGCTGGCCTGACGGACTACCGACGAATGAAGGCTCCTTTAAGGGACGTCATCCAAGATGGCGTCCCTCGAATTCCGATTGGCTGATAGGATTCTATCAGCCAATCGGAATTAAGGTAGGAAAATTCTGATTGGCTGATGGAATCAGCCAATCAGAATCAAGTTCAATCCGATTGGCCGATCCGACCAGCCAATCAGATTGAGCTCGCATTCTATTGGCTGTTCCGATTTTCCTACCTTAATTCCAATTGGCTGATAGAATCCTATCAGCCAATCGGAATTCGAGGGACGCCATCTTGGATGACGTCCCTTAAAGGAGCCTTCATTCGTCGGTAGTCCGTCGGGCCAGCAAGATGTTCCGCGTCGGAGGTCTGCAAGATGGATCCGGAAGAAAGAAGATTGAAGATGCCATTGATAGAAGACTTCAGCCGGATCATGGACCTCTTCAGCTCCCGCTTGGATGATGACTTCAGCTGGATCATGGACCTCTTCAGCTCCCGCTTGGATGATGACTTCAGCCGCATCATGGACATCATCAACCCCCCCGCTTGGGCTTGGATCAGGACATAGGAGGAGCTCTTCTGGATCGATCGGTGAACCTGGTATGGTGAAGATAAGGTAGGAAGATCTTCAGGGGCTTAGTGTTAGGTTTATTTAAGGGGGGTTTGGGTTAGATTAGGGGTATGTGGGTGGTGGGTTGTAATGTTGGGGGGGGGTATTGTATGTGTTTTTTTTACAGGCAAAAGAGCTGAATTCTTTGGGGCATGCCCCGCAAAGGGCCCTGTTCAGGGCTGGTAAGGTAAAAGAGCTTTGAACTTTAGTAATTTAGAATAGGGTAGGGCATTTTTTTATTTTGGGGGTCTTTGTTATTTTATTAGGGGGCTTAGAGTAGGTGTAATTAGTTTAAAATTGTTGTAATATTTTTCTAATGTTTGTAAATATTTCTTTATTTTTTGTAACTTAGTTCTTTTTTATTTTTTGTACTTTAGTTAGTTTATTTCATTGTAGTTATTTGTAGGAATTGTATTTAATTCATTTATTGATAGTGTAGTGTTAGGTTTAATTGTAGATAATTGTAGGTATTGTATTTAATTAATTTATTGATAGTCTAGTGTTAGGTTTAATTGTAACTTAGGTTAGGATTTATTTTACAGGTAATTTTGTAATTATTTTAACTATTTTAGCTATTGTACCTGGTTAAAATAAATACAAAGTTACCTGTAAAATAAATATAAATCCTAAAATAGCTATAATATAAATATAATTTATATTGTAGCTATATTAGGATTTATTTTACAGGTAAGTATTTAGCTTTAAATAGGAATAATTTATTTAATAAGACTTAATTAATTTCGTTAGATTTAAATTATATTTAACTTAGGGGGGTGTTAGTGTTAGGGTTAGACTTAGCTTTAGGGGTTAATACATTTATTAGAATAGCGGTGAGCTCCAGTCGGCAGATTAGGGGTTAATAAGTGTAGGCAGGTGGAGGCGACGTTGTGGGGGGCAGATTTGGGGTTAATAAATATAATATAGGGGTCGGCGGTGTTAGGGGCAGCAGATTAGGGGTACATAAGGATAACGTAAGTAGCGGCGCTTTGCGGTCGGCAGATTAGGGGTTAATTATTGTAGGTAGCTGGCGGCGACGTTGTGGGGGGTAGGTTAGGGGTTAATAAATATAATACAGGGGTCGGCGGTGTTAGGGGCAGCAGATTAGGGGTACATAAGGATAACGTAGGTGGCGGTCGGCAGATTAGGGGTTAAAAAAATTTAATCGAGTGGCGGCGATGTGGGGGGACCTCGGTTTAGGGGTACATAGGTAGTTTATGGGTGTTAGTGTACTTTAGAGCACAGTAGTTAAGAGCTTTATAAACCGGCGTTAGCCCAGACTAACTACTGACTTTTTTCTGTGGCTGGAGTTTTGTCGTTAGATTTCTAACGCTCACTTCAGACACGACTCTAAATACCGGAGTTAGGAAGATCCCATTGAAAAGATAGGATACGCAAATGACGTAAGGGGATCTGCGGTATGGAAAAGTCGCGGCTGAAAAGTGAGCGTTAGACCCTTTCCTGACTGACTCCAAATACCGGCGGTAGCCTAAAACCAGCGTTAGGAGCCTCTAACGCTGGTTTTCACGGCTACCGCCAAACTCCAAATCTAGGCCAATGAAAGGTATAATAGATAGATAAATAGATAGATAAATAGATAGATACTAATTAGAATGATAGATACTAAATAGAATGAAAGACAAATAGATAGATATAATAGATAAATAAAAAGATGCTAGATAGATAGATATTAAATTGAATGATTGATAGATATTAGATAGATAGATAGATAGATAGATAGATAGATAGATATAATAGATAAATAAAAAGATGCTAGATAGATAGATATTAAATTGAATGATTGATAGATAGATATTAGATAGATAGATAGATAGATAGATAGATAGATACTAAATAGATAGATAGATAGATATTAAATACAATGAAAGGTATAATAGATAGATAAATAGATACTAGATATATAAATAGATAGAACGATACTAATTAGAATGATGGATACTAAATAGAATCAAATACAAATAGATAGATAAATAAAAAGATGCTAGATAGATAGATATTAAATTGAATGATTGATAGATAGATATTAGATAGATAGACAAGCAGACAGGCAGAGGAAGGACTGGCAGATAAGGAGCTGAATTGTAACACAGAGGTTCCTATTGTTGTTGCCACTGATGCTGTAAAACGTTTGATAAGATATTCCTCTTACTTCCAGACTGAGCTAAGCAGATTGCACCCTCCCAGGATTTCACATCTGAACCCCAAGGAAAGTTATTTTGTTAACTTCTCTAACTCAGTCCCTCGTCTTCCTCTTTGCCTGTCTCTTTTTTGTCTGCCTTTGGATCTGATTCAGTGCTCTTGCCACAAAGACATTTGCAGTGAGCCAACCCATACAGAAAAGACATTTTCTCACACTGAGCCTGGATATTGCTTTTCTGAAGCTGCATCCAAGTTCTTCCATTTCCACCAAGATGAATAGTCTCCCCCTGATTCAGTGTCTCTTCTCGAGACTCCGGTCTTAATAAGCGGTGACTGCTGTGACTGCATCTATCCAGCAACGCTATTCAGCGCCAGCACCTCTGCTCTCCTCCTGTGGCTCCAGAAGAACTGATTAGCACTTTGCATAATTAACCTGATTAGCACTGTGCATAATCAAACTGATTAGCACTTTGCATAATTAAAAAGAAATAATAACAACAACAATAAGCAGCACTAGGTAATATGTAAAGCCGCTACTTCCAAAATCTCCTCTGGTCTCTGCCAGGGCTAGTCTTTCTATGTATCTATATTAATGTCTGCCTGGTGTACAAAGTAAGTAACACGCTTACTCATGCATTTATTTGTCTTTAATAAAAAGTGTAAAAACCTACAAGAAATACCTGTATATCTGCCTACACACACACACATGCAAATGTAATTTACACCTGATTTCAACTGTCAGTTATTCATATCCGTTCCTGGCATACGCCTGATCAGGGAGCTACTAAGTAGCGGGATACTGGCTGGGATAATAGGAACTCAGTATGTGAGTGTATTAATGTGTGTGAGTGAGTGTATCCATCACTCTTTACATATTGTAAGTTCATAAAGCAAGATTTTGTGTACTATAACTCCCAACACTTATCTTGGCTATACTGTTTATGGATATCATGGTCTAGAAGGGCGGCAAGGAAGTGTTGTTGAACTTTACTTGATTCTTAGGATGATTTTTATATCTATAAATAATATATGTTTTTTGTTTTTTATTCATAAGCTTGTGACAACAGAACCTACAAGTGGTTGTATCACCTGATCCGTTGTATTGTTTGGGTGCAAAATAGATCTGGATAAAAAAAAAAAAGCGACAGGTGGCCAGGTGAAAACTGCATAAAACAGGTTTCTTTTAGAAGAGAGATATATGCCCCTTCCATTGATTGTCAGAAGTGGATTGTTTATAGCAAATTAGTGTATCCCTGTAATGTCCCTTTAATACCCCAGTCGCCAGATATGTAAGAAATGTATTTATTAGCACGTCTGGCATATATTAATCAATATTACTCCCATACCAGTAAATTGTAGAATGATGTGTTTTGTTTCTCCGTAATAGTTTGTGCTTGATTATAAGTGGTGTGCTATTTAGAGCTCCTGAACAAGTGAAAACTTTGCTAAAAGTAATCTTTTTGTGTTTGTGGGTAAGCGGGCGAATTACAAGTTGAGCAAAACCCAACACGCGCTAACTTCAGGACTTCACATACTATATACCACATCAGGTCCAACCAATACTGTTACGCCCCTCTATGCCACATGATTTAGTACTAGACCAATGACACCTTCATCTCCTGTGCCAGAAGCATTTACTACAGACTAGGCCACAGGAACCAATTTATGCCAGCTATAAATCCACATCAGACTCCGTGCCTGTAATATAGAGCATTATAGGACATTCATGGACATGAAACCCATAATATTTCTTTCATGATTCAGATAGAGCATATCATTTTAAACAACTTTACTCCTATTAACACATTTTCTTCGTTCTCTTGGTATCTTTTGTTGTAAAGCAAGGGTGAGCATGCACATATCTGGATTACTTTATGGCAGGATTTTTGCAAGCATGTTATACATTTGCAAGTGCAATAGATGGCAGCACTATTTCCTGCCATGTAGTTCCCCAGACACCTACACTGCACATATGTGTGGCACAGTTATTGACACTCTTTTAGTCCATACTTTGTGCTACCCCCCTTTGCCAAGATAAACTCTCTGAGTCTTCTCCTATAATGCCTGATGAGGTTGGAGAATACATGGATCTGACACCGTTCCTCTATACAGAATCTCTCCAGTTCCTTATATTTCGAGGTCAATGCTGGTGATCTTTCTTCTTCAGTTCACCCTACAGTTTTTCTATGGGGTTCAAGTCAGGGGACTGGGATGGCCATGGCAGGACCTTGATTTTGTGGCCAGTAAACCATTTTTATGTTGAATTTGATGTATGTTTTGGATCATTGTCCTGCTGGAAGATCCAACCATGGCCTATGTTATGCTTTCTGGCAGAGTCAGGTGTTCATTTAATATCTGTTGATATTTGATAGAGTCCATGATCCAATGTATCCTAACAAAATAACCAGGTCCTCTGGCAGAAAAACAGTCCCACTACCATATTTAACCGCTGGGCATGATATGGCTGTCTCTATGTGTGCGCCGAACCCACCTTTTTGCCAAAAAGCTCTATTTACAGCATTGTAGTGCACTCTGTGTTTCAGTGTTGTAGTCTGGCAAGTGCTAGTGTTAAGCTAAACTTAGCTCTATTACACACCTAATATATGTTAGTTCAAACATGTTTTCAAGTTTTTAAACACACTGGCAAGTGAAAAGAAAGCTAATAAATGCCCTTTTCACTTTACAGCAGGTCTCTGGTCCCTAACCCTGATTGAGGTATACCTGTATTTATATATATATATATATATATATATCTATTCCTATATGTAATATTATATATATATATATATATATATATATATAGTGTTCCAAATTAGCATCAGATATATGTAGAAATATGTATTTATGAGTAAATAGAACATATTCTTCTATGTGAAAAACATTGGATTGTGAAACATTCATATTTTTTTTGCTCCCTCGACTTCTATGGGGGAATAGGTTATTGCGTGTGTATTCTAACTTTGGCTTTTTGCATGCATCGGGTTAGCATGTGAGCAATAACTTTTTACTTTCAACTTTTGATACGAGCGCTACCCGGCATGCAACAAATTTTACTTCTAGCACAGTTAGCAAGCGAAAGCGCTAAATAGATCTCCACTTGTAAGCTGGCCCTAAATTTACTGTCTAAATATGTTTTTTGTAGAATCCATTACTAAAATGACAAATAACATTAAATATAGTATATACAAACCTCCTTTTTCGAGTATATTCATAGTGACATATCAGCAGTCAAGGGTTTATGATTGTGTACAAGGGCAGCTTCTGGAAAATTCATATATTTTTGTGTGTGTAGCACAACTTAATAAACACATTTATCAGTTCATCTAAAAAGAGCAGGGATTAGCTGTAGACGCTTGTGCCTTAGTTCATTTTAGACTTTGACGATTTTATATTAGGAAAGTTCTCTCCTTACAGTAAACAACTTGCAGTAACCTAGCAATGAGCATAGTATCTGAATGATAAACATTAACCTATATATGAATATTAGCTTCAGAAGGATCTTTTCTTGCAAGCTTGAATGAGTTAATGCTAGTTAATAATAAAAAAGAATTATGAACAAATAGTGAGTTCCCCATTTTTGTCATATGGATTTCTGTATTATTATTCCCAGTCTAGTGATTAATACACGGATCCTCCCATCTCTGGCCTCTAGAGAGTTAGCGGATTCTAAATGTAAAATCTTGGCTACTGTCCAGCACTCTAGATGTGCCTTGGGGACAATTCAGGTCAGTTGGTGCTCTGAGGAATTAGTATTCTTCACTTGAAACCAGCAGACTCTATTGTAAACTTACAGGATATAAATCTTTGAATCTCTAATTCTGTACAAACAGCTTTTTAACACCTTGGCTGCCAGAGATGGATGCAACATATTGATATGGAAGGCAATGCAGCTCTCTCTGGAAGCCAAGAGGTTTAAAGGGAAATCTGGTTCATATAATACTTCACATATAAATAAGTATTAGACCATTGATCATAAACACATATTCACCTTTTTATTAAGTGGGCATACAAATATGCCCAGTGACAGTGGTTATAAACACATTATATTCACCTTTTTATGAACATAACATACAAGTTAAAGGGACATTGTACTCTAGATTTTTCTTTACATAAATGTTTTGTAGATGATCCATTTATATAGCCCATCTGCAGGTGTATAGTGGGTGGCGGTCTGAGCGTGTCTGTGTGGTTCATGGGTGTGTCCAGTCTGTCCATAGGCGGGTTTCAGGGAAATCCTGCAAAGCAGGACATATGGCTGTCTCGGCGGGACAGATCTCAGAATCCAGGATATATATATATATATTATTTTTTAAAGGGACATTGTTCAGTAGTATAATGTGGCTGTGCAACCTTAGCATGCTACTATCAAACAGTTTAGGTAAATTCACTTCCATAACTTCACATAGTATGAAAACTCTTCTCCTAACTAGCATATCGATATGCTTATTTTGTTCCAATGTCAAATCTACTTTTAATACTGAGCGTTTTTGTCAGGCTCCGTTACCTGATTCAATGCAGCCTCTCTGAATAATTTTTCCTTAGGCTTCTTTGACTGGCAGCTCTTTCAGCCAATCAGAGCCTCACCATGCGCCCCAAGTAAGTTAATAACAGCATGCTCCCGTGCTTGGAACTCAGGCTGGAAGTTGAACTGCGCAAACGCAACTGCTAAGCTATTTGTGCAACATAAACAGTGAGGCTGCTTACTGTTAACATACTGTAAGGGTTAATCTATTTAATATAGGTGGTGGTGGTGTAGGGGGATTAGATTAGGGGGTAATACATTTATTATAGGTGGTGTAGGGGGATTAGATTAGGGGGTAATACATTTATTATAGGTGGTGGTGGTGTAGGGGGATTAGATTAGGGGTTAATACATTTATTATAGGTGGCGGCGGTGTAGGGGGATTTAGATTAGATGCAAAAGAGCTGATTACTTTGTGACAATGCCCCGCAAAAAGCCCTTTTAAGGGCTGGTAAAAGAGCTGATTTCTTTGGGGCATGCCCCGCAAAAAGCCCTTTTAAGGGCTGGCAATAGAGCTGTTACTTTGGGGCAATGTCACGCAAAAGGCCCTTTTAAGGGCTGGTAATAGAGGTGATTACTTTAGGGGGATTAGATTAGGGGTTAATGTATTTAATATAGCTGGCGGCGGTGTAGGGGATTAGATTAGGGGTTAATTAATTTAATATAGTTGGCGGCGGTGTAGGGGTTAATACATTTAATATAGCTGGCGGCGGGGTAGGAGCTTACATTAGGGGGTAGTTTAATGTAGCTGGCGGCGGTGTAAGGGGCTCACATTAGGGGTAGTTTAATGTAGCTGGCGGCGGTGTAAGGGTCTTACATTAGGGGGTAGATAATGTAGATGGCGGCGGTGTAAGGAGCTCACATTAGGGGGTATGTAATGTAGCTGGCGACGGTGTAGGGGGATCACATTAGGGGGTTATACTTTTAATGTAGGTGGCGGCGGGGTCCGGGAGCGGCGGTTTAGGGGTTAAATACTTTATTAGGGATTGCGGGGGATCGCGGTTGACAGGTAGACATTGCGCATGTGTTAGGTGTTTGGTTTTATTTGGCAGCTAGTTTAGGGAGTTACGGGGCTCCAATAGACAGCGTAAGGCTTACTACGGCTGCATTTTGTGGCGAGGTGAAAATGGAGTAAGATTTCTCCATTTTCGCCACGTAAGTCCTTACGCTGTATATTGGATACCAAACTGTGCGGGTTTGGTATACCTGCCTATGGCCCAAAAAACTACGGGCGAAGGCAGAAATATACGAGCGGAACTTCTAGGTTACGCCGTATATAGGATACCAAATCTGCGCAAATTTTGGCATCGTCGGCTTCTGCGGGCGACGCTGTATATCAGATCGAGGCCCAGTATTAAAAGTAGATTTGACATTGGAACAAAATAAGCATATCAATATGCTAGTTAGGAGAAGAGTTTTCATACTGTGTGAGGTTATGGAAGTGAATTTACCATCACTTTAAGAAAGGCTGTTTTAGTCTATTTTTTATTGCCAAAAGCAACACCATATTCATGCATCCATAGCACTTGAACCTGATCTAATGTTAAAAAAAGCTAAAGCAACTTTTTTTTTTTTTTTTAGAAGACATTTTGCATTGCAAAGTGTTGGTCAGTTCTATAGTATATACTCTAGCATACTGTTAAATTCTCCCGTCCCTTATAAAATTCCCAGAAGTGGCATAGATCTGATTTTGTCATTTCCACACATTTGCACCTTTCTCTGTACGTTTAAAGCAGTAACTTTAATTTTTTAATTTGTATAATTATATTGGGCTATCTATTTACAGTGTTGTATTATGGTTTAGGTATATGAATAGGAAACTGGTAAACAAGACAATTATTACTTTTATCAAACGTTTAATACCTAATTTTTATACCAGCTTTTTATTACTCTTAAATCAACAGCAAAACTGTTCAAAAATACTTATATATAATATACAAAACCACTTATCACATTAATACTTTATTTTTTTTTATTGGAACATTTTATTTGGAGACTTTCGCCAGGTTGTCATTCTTTCGCCCAGTTTGACAGTAAATTTAACTGATTTTAATCTGCAGCTCACCGCTTGATGACCTGCAACATCATAAATTATATGAGCCCCCTCAGAGCCCAGTAAGACAATGTTCTAATAGCTTTATTACCTACCGATTAAGAAAATTAGTTTTTAATACTCAAAAAAAATCAAACATTTATTAAAAAGGTAGTACAAATCTCCTGGGGTACAATATTAGCATTTTATGAGTAAAAGTTACGTACACGTGTAACATGGATTTAAGTCTTTTCCTTTTTTCTTTTTTTTTGCAAAGACATTTACCTAAAGTCTAAAGCCTTCCGTTGGGGTCTCTGCATGCTGTTCCTTTGATTAAAATAAGATGCTGGCTGTTCTTTTTATATGGCACGCTAATTTCTAGTGTTGTCCCGCTGGTCTTTGGTAACCCTCTTGTCATTAAGGGTTAAAATTAAGTAATGACGTCCCAGTTCAGCACTAAATTCCAGCATGTCCAGAACTATTTGATTGCGCCTTTTTGTCATTATTGTAATGAAATACCGGTTAGTACTCAACAGAGTCTTATAACAGTGCTTCCATTTAGTATATGAGTTTAGTATCTTGTAAAAAGTTAAATGAGACATTTGACTATCACATTTTTTTCAACCATGGATTTAAAGGGGTATTAAACGAAAAATAAATACTAGATAGAATGATGTTAACAAACATTAACCTGAGAATAATATGCAGATGTATTTTTTAAATTATGTTAGTTGTTTAAATTTTTAAAAAATAATGTAAATGTTTAATGCATACTAATTAATGGCTGCTGCCATGCTGTAACTTAGGTTTCTCTTTCTACTGAAGCCAATTAGGGACAGTTATAAATGGGTCTTTTGTGCAACCAATAACTGTGTGAGATATAGTAGTGTTAAAAGGACATGATACCCAAATGTTGAAGCACTTGAAAGTGATGCAGTACTGCTGTAAAAAGATGACTATAAAATATCACGTGAACATCTCTGTATTAAAAAAAGGATCCTCAGTAGCCACATCCCATTGTAAAGGGACTTTAAGCAACCAATCAGGGTGCTAGTCTCAGGACTTGCAAAGGAGCGTGCATCTGGTATGTGCAGGCACAATCATGTTTTCTTTCATGTAATTGGCAAGAGTCCATGAGCTAGTGACGTATGGCATATACAATCCGACTACCTACAGCAGCTTCTGAGACAGGATCAGATTGAGACATCTTGTAAAATGTAAAAGAAAAAATAACATTTAAACAGAAATATCTTATTTCCACATATAGCAGTTTCAGGAATGGGAAAAAATGCAAATGCTAAAATTGACAAAAAAGCAAATAGCATAGCCCTCTGACTATAAAGAAGGCAAGGAGCATATAGGAAGTGGGGTAAAATAAAATTAAATTTGTTAGCGCCAAGTATGATGCATGACGCAAAAGGAAGTTGAAATTTTTTTTGGCCCCAACAATCATCCGGAAATGACGCAACTCGCGTCATAACAAACACAAT
The DNA here is from genome assembly GCF_027579735.1 of Bombina bombina. Classification (NCBI taxonomy): domain Eukaryota; kingdom Metazoa; phylum Chordata; class Amphibia; order Anura; family Bombinatoridae; genus Bombina; species Bombina bombina. The sequence goes on along the minus strand of NC_069501.1, from coordinate 50,642,082 downwards.
TTTGCGCCAAACAACCTGGTGTCAACTAAGACAGAGGAAATGACAAACTTGCGTCATTACAGACGCACATTCTCACGCCAAAAATGACGCAATATATAAAAGCATTTTGCGCCCTCGCAAGCCTAATTTGCCCTCAAGTTTTCAAAGAAAAAACTATTTAAAATTGGAAAAAAAACTATACCCCAGGTAAGACAAACTTCCTAAAACATGATTCCCATAACGAAACTGCCAGACTGCAAAGGGAAATACACATAGACCTGACTCGTGGCAAATATAAGTAAAATACATATATTTAAAACTTTATATTAATACATAAAGCGCCAAAATCATAGCTGAGAGTGTCTTAAATAATTATACATATTTACCGAAAGACACCCATCCACCCATAGCAGATAGCAAAACCAGTACTGAAAACTGTCAGCAGAAGTAATGGTATATGAGTATATCGTCGATCTGAAAAGGGAGGTAGGAGATGAATCCCTACGACCGATAACAAAGAAACCCTTGAAAAGATATCCCGTGAGGGAAACCATAAAATCAATAGGCGATACTCTCTTCACATCCCTCTGACAAACACTGTATTCTGAGAGGAATTGGGCTTCAGAATGCTTAGAAGCACTTATCATAGAAGAAACTTACTTCACCACCTCCATAGGAGGCAAAGTTTGTAAAACTGAATTGTGGGTGTGGTGAGGGGTGTATTTATAGGCATTTTGAGGTTTGGGAAACTTTGCCCCTCCTGGTAGGATTGTATATTCCATACGTCACTAGCTCATGGACTCATTGCCAATATGAAAGAAATGAATTTATTAGGTTCAGTTTAAGGAAGTTTAGTATGAAATCTCATGAGATCACAGTAAAGCAAAGTAGCTGAATGATAACTGTCCACGAGACATTTACTATTGTGAGCTGAAGAAATTGTGAGGTAAAATATCTTCCTTTTTTACATAGAGATGTTCAGGTGATATTTTCTGGTCAGATTTGTTCAGCTCTTCTGTATCACTTTCAAGTGATTTAGTACATGGGTGTTATGTCTCTTTAAGACTGGAGTTACACATTTAACAGGAATTAGAAAACTCACAATTTTCAGATGTACATTAAGAAAAGGGGGAGGGGGTAAAAAAATCATTTAATTTCTATAACAATTTCAAAGTGTTTAAAGTCACTTTACTAGAACATATTTTACAAATATCAAACATTTTGCTTAAAAAACGAGTGCTTCAAAGATATAAAACCTAAATCTGCCTTACATTTATATTTAGCCCTTCTAAAATATGATCTGCAGCTCTTGTGTTAGGAAAATGCCCTATCACCACTGTTGAAAAGACCCATTGTTAGACACACAGGAAATTCAAAATTAAACATTTCTGATTCAGACAGAATATGCAATTTTAAGAGACTTTTCAATCTACTTCTGGTATCAATTCTCATTGTATCCTTTGTTGAAAAGCATGCCAAGGTAGACTGAAGAGCAGCAATGCACTACAGGTTGGTAGCTGGTGATTGGTGGCTACACACATATCCTGTTTAGCTAGGTCACAGTAATGCATTGCTGTTTTGGAGCTGACTTTAACTATGTGTTTAAACACATACTTACATTCAAGGAATGCATTAATAAAATGTTCAAACACATCATAGCATTTTATTTTTACACTTTTTATGTTCCTTTAACACATTCTGACCTTACAATGAAAAGTCACAAAAATGACAAGTTAAAGCACTTAATTTTTACTTAGAAAGTCTCTTTAATTTCATTGAATATGTAGGAAATGTTGAAATGCCAACAACTGTTTTACCAACTGAACATGAAAAAATAGCCATTTGCTTGTCCCTAGAATAAGGACTGTGAAATACCTTCTTATTTTACGATAAAAATGTCACATGATATAAAATGTTTGCAGAAATGTAATGAGAGTCATTTTTGGTGACGTTAGAATGTTATTTGGTTAAAATGTCTCCTCCTTGGGTTTCTTTTACCTAGATTTACCTTTTCCTAGATTTACACCTAACAAATGTCATATCACTGAAAAAAGAACAGCAACATTCTGATGAACGCTGTTATTTTAAATGGACAGTCTACTCCAGAATTTGTTATTGCATAAAAATATATATAATTCCTTTATTACCCATTCCCCAGTTTTGCATAACCAACACTGTTATATTAATGTACTTTTTACCTCTGTGATTAGCTTGTAACTAAACCTCTGCAGACTGCCCATTATCTCAGTTTTTTGACAGACTTTTGCCAATCAGTGCTTCTCCTAAATAACTCCACGGGAGAGAACCCAATGTTATCTATATGACACGCATCAACTAGCGCTGCCTAGCTGACAAAACCTGTCCAAATGCACTGAGATAAGAGGTGGCATTCAATGGCTTAGAAATAAGTTGTAAGCCTACCTAAATTTAGCTTTTAACAAAAAATACCAAGAGAACAAAGCAAATTTGATGATAAAAATAAATTGGAAAGTTGATAAAAATTGCCTGCCCTATCTGAATCATGAAAGTTTAATTTTGACGTTACTGTCCCTTAAATGACATGTCATATTACAAATACACCGGGGTAATGCTTTTCACAGGTAGTCAATAAGAATTCTCCTATATTCACCTGTAGCTGATTATTTAAACAGACCAATTTCTTCGAATGCGTCCTTCACCCCCCTCTAGCAATAAGAGCGCAAGAGAAGAATACAACAAATATAAACAAAACACATGGAAATCTCATTATGGAATAAGTTGTTGGAATAAACCCCTGGGTATAAACTAATGGAAGACAACGCTTTGTTTAAAAGTTTCTTTGAATGTCTTAGTCTATTGATCGTATACGGCTGATATAAATAAACAGGCTGTGTGTGGCACAATCCGCATTTGTGCTGCTCATAATGTTTATAAATTCTCCAGCTCTGTTTGTATTGCTGTGTGTTGACTGTAAACAGCAGGGCTGTATATGTTTATAACGTATACATCAGCAGAGATCCCTTGATGAGTGTTTCTAGAGGAATCTTTGTAGCGCTGTGGGGGGTGCACAAGAGGACATTCACAGCAGGATAAATGAGATATATGTATAAATAATTTGAAGGTCTATAAAGATAGTAGAGTATAAATTGAGTGTAATTACTTGAAAATCATTAACTCTTTCTTATCCAGAATGGTTGAAACTGTTCTTAAATCCTGCTCTAAACCCAGAATTGGTGGTTGCAGTTGAATCATTGCATTTATAGAGCTGTCATGTACAACTGTGAGACAAAGTGACACGCTATTTGAAGCCTGTTCTCCAGATCACAGGAAGATGAGTGAAATTGCACAAATCTTTTCCTGTGTGTTCACCCAGGCTCAAAAAATATGCAGATGTTACATTTGTGACATCTAACACTAAGGGGTCGATTTATCAAGCTGCGGCACACAGGGGCGCACATATGCGCTCCCTGTCCGCCGCAACTCACCTCTGTCAGGCTGAATTCCACTGCCGGAATTCAGCATTGCACACAAGCGATATTTTGCACTCACGTGCAATCCCGCAACCCTGCCCGCGCACAGCCAATCACGCACGGCCAGGAGCTGTCAATCTCCCAGGTCAGACGAGACCGGGGAGATTGAAATTTGCCAAATAAGAGGTGGCAAAAGGTTAGGAAAGCAGCGGTCTGATGACCGCTGCTTGTTTTAAATACGGACTGCAGGTTTCCTTATGAGAACCTGCAGTTGTAAGGGGTGTGAAGCCTGCTGCAGGACTTCATAAATTGACCCCTAAATATGGTTATCTTGCAAAATATAATTTAAAGAGCCTAAATTGACAAGGCAATTAAAATTAATCTTTCACGATTCAGATAGAGCGTGCATGTGACTTGAGCAGGACTTTATCTATGTATTTAAACCCTTTTACTGGGGTTATATATGTGGCATGTTAGGATCAGTGATGCAAGCACTACGGGCGCGATCCGATATAGATCGCAGTTTGCGCCGCAAGCGAGGGAACCCACGTCGCCCGCAGTTTCAGCTCGCAACTCGAGCCATCCAATATGCGGCGCCGTCACTTGCTAAAGTGGCGCAAGTCTCACAAACCAGCGATGTCCAGAAATCTGCGTAAGTACAGATTTTTGGAGTCGCCAGTGATTTGCGCCACGTTAGAAACTGCCGGCGCCTATAAAACCTGACTAAAGTCTAAATCACCCGCACTGTCTAACACGCCTCCTAAACATAGCCCGACACGTCTAACACGCCTCCCTAACATAGCCAGACACGTCTAACCCTCTATCCGCTGTCCCCCCTCACTATCCTAACAATAAAAAAGCTATTAACCCCTAAACCGCCGCTCCCGTACCCCGCCGCAACCTAATAAAGTTATTAACCCCTAAACCGTCGCTCCCGTACCCCGCCGCCAGCTATATTAATATTATTAACCCCTAATGTAAGCCCCTTACACCGCCGCCATCTCTATTAAAATGATTAACCCCTAATTTAATCTACCTACCCCGCCGCCAGCTATATTATCTATATTAACCCTAAGTATATTATAGTTAATATAGGTATTACATTATATATATTAACTATATTAACCCTAATTATATTAGGGTTAATATAGTTACTATAGTATTTATATTAACTATATTAACTCTATCTAACCCTAACACCCCTAACTAAATTTATATTAAATTAATCTAATTCATTTATAAACTAAAATATTCCTATTTAAATCTAAATACTTACCTATAAAATAAACCCTAAGATAGCTACAATATAATTAATAATTACATTGTAGCTATGTTAGGGTTAATATTTATTTTACAGGTAAATTGTTAATTATTTTAACTAGGTATAATAGCTATTAAATAGTTATTAACTATTTAATATCTACCTAGTTAAAATAATTACCCAATTACCTGTAAAATAAATCCTAACCTAAGTTACAAATACACCTACACTATCAATAAATTAAATAAACTACAAACATCTATCTAAAAATACAATTAAATAAACTAAACTAAATTACAAAAAAAAAAAAAAAACACTAAATTACAAAAAATAAAAAAAAGATTACAAGATTTTTAAGCTAATTACACCTATTCTAAGCCCCCTAAGAAAATAATAAACCCCCAAAATAAAAAAAATTCCCTGCCCTATTCTAAATTAAAAAAAGTTCAAAGCTCTTTACCTTACCAGCCCTTAAAAGGGCTTTTTGTGGGGCATGCCCCAAAGAATTCAGCTCTTTTGCATACAAATACAATACCCCCCCCCCATTACAACCCACCACCCACATACCCCTATTCTAAAACCACCCAAACCCCCCTTAAAAAAGCCTAACACTACCCCCCTGAAGATCTCCCTACCTTGTCTTCACCACACCGGGCCGAACTCCTGATCCGATCCGGGCGATGTCTTGCTCCAAGCGGCAAAGAAGAATTCTTCCTCCGGCGATGTCTTCCTCCAAGCGGCAAAGAAGAATTCTTCCTCCGGCGACGTCTTCCTCCAAGCGGCAGCAAAGTCTTCATTCTTCCGGCGGCATCTTCAATCTTCTTTCTTCGCTCCGCCGCCGCGGAGCATCCATCCCGGCTGACGACTGAACGACGAATGAGGTACCTTTAAATGACGTCATCCAAGATGGCGTCCGCCGAATTCCGATTGGCTGATAGGATTCTATCAGCCAATCGGAATTAAGGTAGGAATATTCTGATTGGCTGATGGAATCAGCCAATCAGAATAAAGATCAATCCGATTGGCTGATCCAATCAGCCAATCAGATTGAGCTTGCATTCTGTTGGCTGATCGGAACAGCCAATAGAATGCGAGCTCAATCTGATTGGCTGATTGGATCAGCCAATCGGATTGAACTTGAATCTGATTGGCTGATTCAATCAGCCAATCAGATTTTTCTAACTTAATTCCGATTGGCTGATAGAATCCTATCAGCCAATCGGAATTCGGCGGACGCCATCTTGGATGACGTCATTTAAAGGTACCTCATTCGTCGTTCAGTCGTCGGCCGGGATGGATGCTCCGCGGCGGCGGAGCGGAGAAAGAAGATTGAAGATGCCGCCGGAAGAATGAAGACTTTGCTGCCGCTTGGAGGAAGACGTCGCCGGAGGAAGAATTCTTCTTTGCCGCTTGGAGGAAGACATCGCCGGAGGAAGAATTCTTCTTTGCCGCTTGGAGCAAGACATCGCCCGGATCGGATCAGGAGTTCGGCCCAGTGTGGTGAAGACAAGGTAGGGAGATCTTCAGGGGGGTAGTGTTAGGCTTTTTTAAGGGGGGTTTGGGTGGTTTTAGAATAGGGGTATGTGGGTGGTGGGTTGAAATGGGGGGGATATTGTATTTGTATGCAAAAGAGCTGAATTCTTTGGGGCATGCCCCACAAAAGGCCCTTTTAAGGGCTGGTAAGGTAAAGAGCTTTGAACTTTTTTTAATTTAGAATAGGGCAGGGAATTTTTTTTATTTTGGGGGTTTATTATTTTCTTAGGGGGCTTAGAATAGGTGTAATTAGCTTAAAAATCTTGTAATCTTTTTTTTATTTTTTGTAATTTAGTGTTTGTTTTTTTTTGTAATTTAGTTTAGTTAATTTAATTGTATTTTTAGATAGATGTTTGTAGTTTATTTAATTTATTGATAGTGTAGGTGTATTTGTAACTTAGGTTAGGATTTATTTTACAGGTAATTGGGTAATTATTTTAACTAGGTAGATATTAAATAGTTAATAACTATTTAATAGCTATTATACCTAGTTAAAATAATTAACAATTTACCTGTAAAATAAATATTAACCCTAACATAGCTACAATGTAATTATTAATTATATTGTAGCTATCTTAGGGTTTATTTTATAGGTAAGTATTTAGATTTAAATAGGAATATTTTAGTTTATAAATGAATTAGATTAATTTAATATGAATTTAGTTAGGGGTGTTAGGGTTAGATAGAGTTAATATAGTTAATATAAATACTATAGTAACTATATTAACTATATTAACCCTAATATAATTAGGGTTAATATAGTTAATATATATAATGTAATAACTATATTAACTATAATATACTTAGGGTTAATATAGATAATATAGCTGGCGGCGGGGTAGGTAGATTAAATTAGGGGTTAATCATTTTAATAGAGATGGCGGCGGTGTAAGGGGCTTACATTAGGGGTTAATAATATTAATATAGCTGGCGGCGGTATAGGGGGATTAGATTAGGGGTTAATATTTTTTATATAGGTGGCGGCGGTGTAAGGGGTCAGATTAGGGGATAGATAAGGTAGATGACAGCGGTGTAAGGGGTTCTAATTAAGGGAAAGGTAAGGTAGATGGCTGCGGTTTTAGGGGCTCACAGTAGGGGGTTAGTTTATGTAGATGGCGGCGGGGTCCGGGAGCGGTGGTTTAGGGGTTAATAACTTTATTAGGGATTTCGGGGGGGGGGATCGCGGTTGACAGGTAGCTAGACATTGCGCATGCGTTAGGTGTTAGGTTTTATTTAGCAGATCGCGGGTGACAGGTAGATAGACATTGCGCATGCGTTAGGTGTTAGGTTTATTTTCTAGCTAGTTTAGGGAGTTACGGGGCTCCAATAGTCAGCGTAAGGCTTCTTACGGCTGCTTTTTGTGGCGAGGTGAAAATGGAGTAAATTTTCTACATTTTCGCCACGTAAGTCCTTACGCTGCATATTGGATACCAAACTGCGCTGGTTTGGTATACCTGCCTATATCCCAAAAAACTACGGGCGACGGCAGAAATATACGCGCGTAACTTCTAGGTTACACCGTATATATGATACCAAACCAGCGTAAATATTGGCGTCGCCGGCTTTTGCGGGCGACGATTTTTATCGGATCGACCCCTACATGTTTATTACATGGTGTATTGCTTTTATTTCAGTAATTAGCTTGAAGTGACTTTTTATTATAAGCGAGATGTTTAACATTTTGAGATGTATGGATTTTAATGGCTGATTTTTTGGAATTGCAATAGTGACTGACAATTACTTAAAGGGACATGCAACACATGTTTTCTTTTAAGTTTCAGAGCACAGATTTTTAAACAGCTTTCCAATTTACTTCTATTATCAATTTTGCTTCATTCTCTTGGTATCCTTTTCTGGAGTAATGAACTACTGATAGCTCACTGAACACATCATTAAGCCAATGACAAGAGCTTTATATGTGCAATCACCAATCAGCAGTTAGCTCTCAGCTCCAGAGTCTACATATGTTACTTTTCAACAAAGGATAGCAAAGGAACTAAGCAAAGGTCATTTCCCAAACTGTTTCCACAAAGTTGGAAGGACCCAATTGTCTAAAATTTATTTTTTATCCTGTAGCATTAAGATGGTTCTTCACTGGACTAAGCCAAAATCGTGAAAAACAGCCCCAGATTATTATCCCTCCCCCGTCAAATTTTACAGTAGACACTATGGGGCCGATTTATTAACTTCTGAATGCTGCTATATGTAGCTGTTTTTGTGCGAGCCTTCGGGCTCGCCGGAAACAGGAGTTAAGAAGCAGTGGTCGTAAGACCGCTGCCCTTAACTTGTCCGCTGCCTCTGAGGTGGCGGACAGCATTCCGCCTGATTGCATATGATTGGGTTGATTGACATCCCCTGCTAGTCTGCAGGGGACGGCATTGCACAAGCATTTCTAATCCTGTCCGTCTGCATATTAATAAATCAGCCCCTATGCATTATAGTAGGTAGCATTCTCCTGGCATTCTTCTATCTGGCTGCCATGCAGAGATTCATCACTCCAGAGAACACATCACTGCCGGAGTCTAGTGGTGCCGTGCTTTACACCGCTGCAACTGATGCATAGTATTGCGCATCTTGATCTGAGACTTGTATACAGCTGCTTTACCATGGAAACCCATTTCAAAAAGCGCCATATGCACCTTGTGTGGTCTAACACTTTGTGGGTGGGCTATTATTATTTCTATATATGACTCCACGTCAGAATAATAACATTTACATTAAACCCGTGCAGAAATTTGACAATATGTTTTGCGGCAAAGGTGGCATCCTATGACATTATAAATAAATAAATAAATTAATTAATATATTTATATATATAGTAGCAGAGATGTGCACTCTCACTTCCGTATCGTCTGCCAGGGTGCTAGTGGGTAATGATAATAGCAATGAAAGAAACTTGCACTCCCTGGTACCTTTCAACAATCTCTACCGTGACAAAGTAACGTTTTGGGGACCATATATCTATATATTATATATATTTTATACAATATATATATATATATATATAATAATTATAATAATATATATATTATATAATATATATATCGTCTGATGAAGGGGATATATTGTCCCCGAAATCTTACTTTGTCACAGTAAAGATTGTTGAAAAGTACCAGCGAGTGCAAGTTTCTTTCATTGCTATTATATATATATTATTTGTGTGTGTTAAAATGTATAGACATATTCATACACATATATGCTGTAATTATCTACCAAAAGTGTTATTGTTTTCCAGAAAGAGCATTTTGCACCCTTATATCTTTAATATTTGCTTTCATTATAGCATTAAGAGTTTGTAGATGTATTTGTGTGTGCAGTGCCCTATACATTGAATGAAAGCACCTTTGTAAAATAGCAGAAACGCTATGTAACCAGGCTTGGTGATAGGGAGGAATGTTTAATGAGTTCGGGTTATGCGAGGACATAGATGAAGCTTAATGAATTTTACCGTAATGCAGATTGCTCTTATTATTTTTCAAATAAACATAATAATGGTGAAACCCAAACGAAGCAACATTGCAATTTCTAGATAAATTACAGGACACGTTAGTTGGAGACAGATGACTGCAATCCTTTCACTGAGAGTTTTATTAAAGGATCAAAATATTTTTATAGATTATCAAGCCCCCAGACATCAAAGGATACAGTTGAAATCTAACATTCTAGATTAAATTTACAAATCTACCACTGAGATGTATTTTATCTTCCACAGCTAAAGGGTAAAGGTAAAACATCAACTTATACACATTATTATATACATCATTTAATATATGCCATATTACATGCCATTATGTTCCTTTGTTATTTTATTAATAATGTTATTATTCTAAAGATACCACCGTCCTGAAAACATAAATATATGTTTCTTTTCATACCTGTAGAATGACATCCAATAAGGATGAATACAGCAGTATGTAAAGCACAAATATATATTTTCTGCAAATTTTATTTTGACATTTCTGCTTAATAATTTTTTGCCGGAAAAAATGTACAGATGCTATTTTTTATATATACATAACTGAAAATGACTGCAATTAAATCTCCCTTTACAGCTGTGAGAGTTGTGCATGTTTGTGTATGTCAGTTTGTAGGTGCATGTTTGTGTGTGTGAGAGAGGTCCTTGTGATAGTGTATCTATTGTGTGTATATATATATGCTTGTGTGAGTATATTTGCTGTTGTGGATGTGTATAGCTTAGATAGAGTGTGTGTATGTGTTGTGTGATTATGTGTCTGGTGTGTGTCTGTGTGTGCATGTGCTTGCAAGTGGGAAATTGTACGTTTTTTGTATGCGCAAGTGTGTGAGTGCATGTTTACGTATGCTTGTGTGTGAGTGTGTATCATATGATGTTTGTGTGTGTATGTGCTTATGTATGAGAGAGTATGTGTGTGTGCGAGAGAGAAAGAAATGACTGTTGTGTATATGCTGGGCAATCAGACAGCACACTACCCAAATCAGCACTGCTTGAAATGACAATGGGTTTTTCCCGTCACCTTGCGCCAGATCGCTACCTGAGTTATCCATTTCAGACTGTACAGTCTCACATTCAGGCACTACATGGAGTTTATAGACAGAGAAACTGCGCAATCAGGTATAATCATGCTGCATTTAGACTTAGTGCATTTCCTGAACCAATAGGACTGGGCCAAAAAAATCCAGATAAACATTGTACAAACATCTGCCACTAAACCAGTGTTCTAGCAGGCTGCTCTCAAAGTGATAAACAATTTGCCTGTTAAATGTTGTCTTTGATCATCACAATGAAGCAGACATGTTTGTTTACAAGAAAATTGCTACATTATTTTATAATGTGAATCCATGAACTATTGTATTTTATTTTATGCATGTGGTCCTGGTTCATGTCCTGCTGTCAGCTTCACGCATCCCTTTGCCAAATACTTTATCTCTTTTGTCCAAGTTTAGTTTAGGGAGGGTGAAACCTTTTCTAACTCATCTCAGGATTTCTAGTGTAAAACATTGTAGAGGTCAGTTACTTGTAACAGTTGTTCTGCACAGAAATCTGCCCCATTGAGCTCTTAACAAATGATTGCATTGCTGTCTGCCAGCAAACAAGTTAACTTGACTTTGTGACCCAGCGACATTTTAGCGGCATCGCAGTGGTGCTTACATTTCCATGGAGAAAATCTGTTAGAATATTCAACATCTCTGTAAAAATAATGATTTGCCTTTCTATTTAGAAACAGTTCCTTTTTTTTTTTTTCCTGACCTAGTTTTTAAATGTTATATGTTTACACAACTCTGCACTCTCCTAGTATTTCTTTTTTACATAAACAGCAACATAGAATATCATTAAAGGGACAGTAAAGTAAAAAATAAATAAATCATGATTTAAATAGGGCATGTCATTTTAAACAACTTTCCAGTTTACTTTTATTACCAATTTTGCTTTGTACTCTTGGTATTCTTAGTTGAAAGCTAAATCTAGGAGGTTCATGTGCTAATTTCTTAGACCTTGAAAGCCGCCTCTAATCTTAAAGCATTTTGACAGTTTTTCACCACTAGAGGTCGTTAGTTTATGTGTTTCATATAAATAACATTGAGCTCAGGCACGTGAAGCTCCTAGGAGTCAGCACTGATTGGCTAAAAATGCAAGTCTGTCAAAAGAACGGAAATAAGGGGGCAGTTTGCAGAGGCATAGATACAAGGTAATTACAGAAACAAAAAGTATATTATTATAACTGTGTTGGTTATGCAAAGTTGGGGAATGGGTAATAAAGGGATTATCTATCTTTTAAAAACAACAATTCTGGTGTTTACTGTCCCTTTAATTACATGTTTTTGTTTTTTTAAATTAGCTTTAGTAAACAAAAATGTACATTACATTACAAGAAAATTAAAGGAGCACAATATATTAATGATACAACACTTATGTACAAACGAAACCATGCAACTCAGGATCGTATCATGATGGAGTTATTTAAAGAAAGCATAAAAGCCCATCTCATCAATGTCCATCAAACCAAAACAGATCTTATCAAGCTTACACTGTGTGCAGAATTATTAGGCAAATGAGTATTTTGACCACATCATCCTCTTTATGCATGTTGTCTTACTCTAAGCTGTATAGGCTCGAAAGCCTGCTACCAATTAAGCATATTAGGTGATGTGCATCTCTGTAATGAGAAGGGGTGTGGTCTAATGACATCAACACCCTATATCAGGTGTGCATAATTATTAGGCAACTTCCTTTCCTTTGGCAAAATGGGTCAAAAGAAGGACTTGACAGGCTCAGAAAAGTCAAAAATAGTGAGATATCTTGCAGAGGGATGCAGCACTCTTAAAATTGCAAAGCTTCTGAAGCGTGATCATCGAACAATCAAGCGTTTCATTCAAAATAGTCAACAGGGTCGCAAGAAGCGTGTGGAAAAACCAAGGCGCAAAATAACTGCCCATGAACTGAGAAAAGTCAAGCGTGCAGCTGCCAAGATGCCACTTGCCACCAGTTTGGCCATATTTCAGAGCTGCAACATCACTGGAGTGCCCAAAAGCACAAGGTGTGCAATACTCAGAGACATGGCCAAGGTAAGAAAGGCTGAAAGACGACCACCACTGAACAAGACACACAAGCTGAAACGTCAAGACTGGGCCAAGAAATAGCTCAAGACTGATTTTTCTAAGGTTTTATGGACTGATGAAATGAGAGTGAGTCTTGATGGGCCAGATGGATGGGCCCGTGGCTGGATTGGTAAAGGGCAGAGAGCTCCAGGCCGACTCAGACGCCAGCAAGGTGGAGGTGGAGTACTGGTTTGGGCTGGTATCATCAAAGATGAGCTTGTGGGGCCTTTTCGGGTTGAGGATGGAGTCAAGCTCAACTCCCAGTCCTACTGCCAGTTTCTGGAAGACACCTTCTTCAAGCAGTGGTACAGGAAGAAGTCTGCATCCTTCAAGAAAAACATGATTTTCATGCAGGACAATGCTCCATCACACGCGTCCAAGTACTCCACAGCGTGGCTGGCAAGAAAGGGTATAAAAGAAGAAAATCTAATGACATGGCCTCCTTGTTCACCTGATCTGAACCCCATTGAGAACCTGTGGTCCATCATCAAATGTGAGATTTACAAGGAGGGAAAACAGTACACCTCTCTGAACAGTGTCTGGGAGGCTGTGGTTGCTGCTGCACGCAATGTTGATAGTGAACAGATCAAAACACTGACAGAATCCATGGATGGCAGGCTTTTGAGTGTCCTTGCAAAGAAAGGTGGCTATATTGGTCACTGATTTGTTTTTGTTTTGTTTTTGAATGTCAGAAATGTATATTTGTGAATGTTGAGATGTTATATTGGTTTCACTGGTAAAAATAAATAATTGAAATGGGTATATATTTGTTTTTTGTTAAGTTGCCTAATAATTATGCACAGTAATAGTCACCTGTACACACAGATATCCCCCTAAAATAGCTATAACTAAAAACAAACTAAAAACTACTTCCAAAACTATTCAGCTTTGATATTAATGAGTTTTTTGGGTTCATTGAGAACATGGTTGTTGTTCAATAATAAAATTAATCCTCAAAAATACAACTTGCCTAATAATTCTGCACTCCCTGTATAATATATGATCCCACTGGAAAAAAAAAACAAAAAAACTCTCAAACTTTTTGTTAGGTGATTCAATAATATAATACTTTAAGTTTAAAAAAGAAAAAAATAATGTCTAAACAATTACCTGATTTTTTAAAAAAATATTATATTGAAAACCCACATGCAGTACATTTCTGACCCAAATAAGGATATAACTGGCGATGATTCAATTAGAACCAGCGTATGTAAATATGCTCCAATCACCAGCTGGACTGATATGAAAGCTAGATTTTTCCTTTATGACGGATTATGACAAGGTCCTAATTAAATAGTTGCTAAATCAAGTGTTGCACTTGGTTTTAAGGTGTAAAATCCAACGTACTAGGATCGTTATAGCCTCCAAGCTATCTGGCTTCACAAGGTCTCACTATTTTTCAGATTCTTCAAATCAAAGAAATTGCAGCAAAAGCTCATAAAAGCTACTACTATACACAGATATATAGGGGTCACAGTTTTTCAGTGAATACCTCAAGTTAAAATCTCTTAATTGTTTATTTTATTTATTATTATTTTATTTATAAAATATTTTATCAGGAAGGATACATTGAGATTTCTCTCGTTTTCAAGTATGTCCTGGGTCCACAAAACATTGCATTGATACAATAGGGTACAATAAAATACAAAAACAATATTAATACACAATATATACAAAATTTAACATAGAACAGGTAGGACATATATAATCAACCATGACAGGTGCATTCTGTTTTGAGATATGCAAAGAGGGATATCTTAAAAGATATTAGGCTTGGGGAAGGTTTGAAAGTGTGCGGGAGGTCTTCCATAATTGTGGTGCTCTGTAGAAAAAGGAGGATCGAGCTGCCTTCTTTTTGTATTGAGTTAAACTAAATAATGTGCTGGTACTGGATCGGAGGTTATCGGAGGTGGGAATAGCCGGGGAGAGCATTCTGCTCAGGTAGGGTGGAAACTATTCTTTATGCCCAATCAGCCTTTAAGAAACTCCAATTGTCCCTTAAATGCTTTATAAATAAACATAAGACCTGACATATTTAGAAAAACTAATTATGTCTTGAGACATGTTTATGTTGCTATGTAGTGTTATTTATGAGAAGCAGAGACTCTTACATTACAATACAAGGTCTACAAAAATCCCAAAGATGTTGTGTGATTTCTCTCCATGCTGGTGAGGTTTTAAATATCCGGCCCTTAGTCCTGCATTATTTGCTTTCCATAAATATGTATACAACTTGGTGTGTATTTCTCCAACAGCTCCAGGAACTAGACTGGTAGAACTGTGCTTTTAATCTTGAATATGAACTGGGTATTTTTGCATCCTTTATCCAAGCTGCATGGAAGAAAATGAAATGTTTTTAATATTCTACAGAGTTGACTTGATCTAACTTTGCATCCTGATCTTGTATGCGCGAAGCCTGAGCTCTATAATTGGCATAAATGCTTCTTTAGTGAAAATGATTTTTAATTGTATTTATAGCTTGTGTTTGTGTTGGGGTTGTAATTATAAAGTAGAAAAGTTATAAGTATATGTAATTATATAATGAGCTTAAAAACACATTTAGTATGGAGTTATTGCTGTACGGTATAAATACATGGGCTTTTTTTTACACTCAGTTTATTATGTGAAATAAATTCATAACTATTTCAAAAGTTTCCCCTGGAAGTTATGTACAGAAATTCCTGTAGATGATTTTGTAGAACAGTGTTGAAAATAATATCATCTGAAATAAACTGAACTTTAAAGTCCTGTTTTGTATCAGTATGTGAAGAAGCTGCTGTTTAATAATGATGTCAGTTTTACACCTGTTTCACTTGTTTTTGTTCTCACTTCCTCTAACTGTCTCTCACCTATCCTCTGCCTGTCTCAAACATCTCATCCCCTGCCTGTCTCTCACCTATCCTCTGCCTGCCTCTCACCTATCCTCTGCCTGTCTCTCACATCTCATCTCCTGCCTGCCTCTCACCTATCCTCTGCCTGTCTCTCACCTATCCTCTGCCTGTCTCTCACATCTTATCTCCTGCCTGTCTCTCACCTATCATCTGCCTGTCTCTTACATCTCATCTCCTGCCTGTCTCTCACCTATCCTCTGCCTGTCTCTCACCTATCCTCTGCCTGTCTCTCACCTATCCTCTGCCTGTCTCTCACCTATCCTCTGCCTGTCTCTCACATCTTATCTCCTGCCTGTCTCTCACCTATCATCTGCCTGTCTCTTACATCTCATCTCCTGCCTGTCTCTCACCTATCCTCTGCCTGTCTCTCACATCTCATCTCCTGCCTGCCTCTCACCTATCCTCTGCCTGTCTCTCACCTATCCTCTGCCTGTCTCTCACATCTCATCTCCTGCCTGCCTCTCACCTATCCTCTGTCTGTCCCTCACCTATCCTCTGCCTGTCTCAAACATCTCATCCCCTGCCTGTCTCTCACCTATCCTCTGCCTGTCTCTCACCTATCCTCTGCCTGTCTCTCACATCTCATCTCCTACCTGTCTCTCACCTATCATCTGCCTGTCTCTCACATCTCATCTCCTGCCTGTCTCTCACCTATCCTCTGCCTGTCTCTCACATCTCATCTCCTGCCTGCCTCTCACCTATCCTCTGCCTGTCTCTCACCTATCCTCTGCCTGTCTCTCACATCTTATCTCCTGCCTGTCTCTCACCTATCATCTGCCTGTCTCTTACATCTCATCTCCTGCCTGTCTCTCACCTATCCTCTGCCTGTCTCTCACATCTCATCTCCTGCCTGCCTCTCACCTATCCTCTGCCTGTCTCTCACCTATCCTCTGCCTGTCTCTCACATCTTATCTCCTGCCTGTCTCTCACCTATCATCTGCCTGTCTCTCACATCTCATCTCCTGCCTGTCTCTCACCTATCCTCTGCCTGTCTCTCACATCTCATCTCCTGCCTGCCTCTCACCTATCCTCTGCCTGTCTCTCACCTATCCTCTGCCTGTCTCTCACATCTCATCTCCTGCCTGTCTCTCACATCTCATCTCCTGCCTGTCTCTCACCTATCCTCTGCCTGTCTCTCACATCTCATCTCCTGCCTGTCTCTCACCTATCCTCTGCCTGTCTCTCACATCTTATCTCCTGCCTGTCTCTCACCTATCCTCTGCCTGTTTCTTACATCTCATCTCCTGCCTGTCTCTCACCTACCCTCTGCCTGTCTCTCACATCTCATCTCCTGCCTGTCTCTCACCTATCCTCTTCCTGTCTCTCACATCTCATCTCCTGCCTGTCTCTCACCTATCCTCTGCCTGTCTCTCAATCTCATTTCCTGCCTGTCTCTCACCTATCCTCTGCCTGTCTATCAACTTACTCCCTCTGCCTGTATCTGACCTATCCTCGGCTTGTCTCTCACATCTCATCTCCTGCCTGTTTCTCACCTATCCTCTGCCTGTCTCTCACCTCTCTTTCCCTGCCTGTCTCTCACCTATCCTCTGCCTGTCTCTCACATCTCAACTCCTGCCTGTCTCTCACCTATCCCCTGCCTGTCTATCACTTTTCTTCCCCTGCCTGTCTCTCACCTATCCCCTGTCTGTATCTCACCTATCCCATCTCCTGCCTGTCTTTCACCTATCCCCTGTCTGTCTATCACTTATATTCCCCTGCCTGTCTCTCACCTATCCTCTGCCTGTCTCTCACATCTAATTTCCTACCTGTCTCTCACCCATCCTCTACCTGTCTATCAGCTCTCTTCCCCTGCCTGTCTCTGACCTATCCTCTGCTTGTCTCTCACATCTCATCTCCTGCCTGTCTCTCACCTATCCTCTGCCTGTCTCTCACATCTCATCTCCTGCCTGTCTCTCACCTATCCCCTGCCTGTCTATCACTTCTCTTCCCCTGCCTGTGTCTCACCTATACCCTGCCTGTATCTTACATCCCATCTCCTGCCTGTCTCTCACCTATCCCCTGTCTGTCTATCTATCACTTCTATTCCCCTGCCTGTCTCTCACCTATCCTCTGCCTGTCTCTCACATCTCATCTCTTGCCTGTCTCTCACCTATCCCCTGCCTATCACTTATCTTCCCCTGCCTGTCTCTCACCTCTCTTCCCCTGCCTACCTCTTACCTATACTCTGCTGTCTCTCACACACATACACAGACAAATCTATATGTACACACACTCACACAAACCATACATTACACACCCAAAGACACATATTTTTAATATATATATATATATATATATATATATATATATATATATATATATACACACACATACACAGACAAATCTATATGTACACACACCCACACAAACCATACATTACACACACAAACATGTATATGCACACGTACACAGACAAATCCATATGTTCACACACCCACACAAACCATTCATTACACACAAACACATATATGTATATGAACACATACACAGACAAATCCATATGTACAAACCTACACAGACTATACATAACACACACAAACACACATATATGTATATGCACACATACACAGACAAATCCATATGTACACACACACACAAACCATACATTACACACTTATGTACACATACCCTTAGGTAAAAATACATACATATGTACAAATATACACATACACATGCAAAATCATACTTATACACACACATGCATACCCTCAGATATAAGTAAACGCATACACACAAATATAAATATATATATATATATATATATATATATATATATATATATTTATATACTGTATATACACTCAGTTAAACATTTATGCATACATAGGAGTATAATTATTACACAATCACTACTTAAGTGAAGACTTTTTTTCTTTCCTTAGACTGATCATGAAGCAAAAATCTTACACAGGACTCTCACTCCATGTTTTTCAAATTGTATACAGCATGAAGTGCTTTACTCTCACCTGAATACTTTACTGCAAATATAACTGGATTAAGCTTGTTTAAACCAGAGTCCAAACTGATGACACTATATAAATCGTGCATTTTGGACTCTGCATGCCAGTTATACATTATCAATGTGACAGTCATGCCCTGCTGCCAATTTTATTGAGCCATCTGAATAAATCTAAACATGACAAAATTCATACACTCACTGTCATGTGATTTATTTCTTGTTAAAGGTGAGTAATCACATTTTATAGCTGGGAATGGTTTAACATCCAGATTACAGGGTATTAATTTATAGCTGCTGTCTGCTCAAAATAAAAAGAGCCACAGGAACACTAGTACACAACAGATTATAGATAGGACCCCACTAGCTGGTGTGTATATTTGTGTGTATACGTGTGTGTGTTTGTATGTATGTATATATATACATATATATATATATATATGTTCGTGTGTGTATATATATATATATATATATATGTGTGTGTGCGTGTGTGTGTTTGTATGTATGTATATATATACAGTATATATATATATATATATATATATATATATGTGTGTGCGTGTGTGTGTTTGTGTATATATATATATATATATATATGTGTGTGTGTGTGTGTGTGTTTGTACATATATATATATATATATATATATATATATATATGTGTGTGTGTGTGTATATATATATATATATATATAAATACAGTCATGGTCAAAAATATTGGCACCCCTGCATTTCTGTCAGATAATGCACCACTTCGCCCAGAAAATTGTTGCAATTACAAATGTTTAGGTATTCTCATGTTTATTTATTTTGTTTGTATTGATATGACACAAAAAAAGTGGAGAAAATAAAGCCAAATCTGACACATTTCATGCAAAACTCCAAAAATGGACTGGACAAAATTATTGGCACCCTCAATTTAATATTTGGTAGCCCACACCTTGGAAAAAATAACTGAAATCAATTGCTTCCTGTAACCATCAATGAGTTTCTTACACCTTTCTACTGGAATTTTGGACCACTCTTCTTTTGCCAACTGCTCCAGGTCTGAAAGGGTTCCTTTTCCCAACTTTGTTTTGAGATCTCTCCACAGGTGCTCTATGGGATTGAGATCTGGACTCATTGATGGCCAGTTCAGTACTCTCCAGCGATTTGTCTTAAACCATTTCTAGGTGCTTTTTGACGTGTGCTTTGGGTCATTGTCCTGCTGTAAGACCCATGAACTCTGACGGAGACCCAACTTTCTTAAACTGGGCCCTACATTGCACCACAGAATTCTTTGGTAGTCTTCAGATTTCATAATGCCATGCACACAGTCAAGACATCCAGGGCCTGAAGCAGAAAAGCAACCCCAAAACATCAGTTAACCTCCACCATGTTTGACTATAGGGACTGCATTTTTTTCTTTAAAAGCCTCATTTCTTTTTCTATAAAAAAGCAGAATGATGGGCTTTACCAAAAAGCTGTAATTTTGTCCCCAGCACTTTCTCCCAAAAGAATTTTGGCTTTCTCATGTAAGTTTTGGCAAACTCCAATATAGCTTTTTTATGTTTCTGTGTCAGCAGTAGGGTCCTCCTGGGTC